>NC_136265.1:24701524-24904159 GCF_964187855.1 Myxine glutinosa
TCACCTCATCTACAAACTCATCTACAAACCACAATTCCCAAGGTTTCCTTCTCTCTCGGATATTCTGTATCTATCACGGAAGGAGAGATAGGGCCGAAGACGATATAGACCGAGCGCCAGCGAAATTTGTTCAACCGGAAAGAGACAGAAGGTTTCATTACATGAGGTGGTTGATCGTTCATCACTGACTGAAGGTCGGGATTGCTGCCGGGTCATAGCCTGTACCTTAGGCCTACAGGTGACCTTTTCGGGTCACCAAAAATGCACTTATTCAACCCAACAGCGACAAGGAAACTAATTGCACCATGACATTTGGTAGGGACCGTAGTTCACCAAAAGTACCGTGACAGCAATTTTATACTGTACATTTTCGAGAACAGCAGCTTTTTAAATAGGTCACGTGACCACATTTATTCAACCCAAGAGCGACAAGCATCAAACTTGGTTCATATAATGCAATGGTTATTGCCAAACACGAAAATACCAATGACAGCAATTTTCTCCTGTACTTTGACCTTGACAGCAACCTTTGACCTCGACACACCCACAACGCAGATGCTTATGCAATCCAAATGCGACAAGTATCGAACTTTTTAAAACGCGATCTTTATCTAACTATTCTGCCATCGATTTCCATGCTTCCGCCTTTTTAAACCGATCCCTGTATTCGGCAGCCCACACAGCCCATACATTTTTCGACTCGCCCCCCGGGCCCCCCCTAGAACCGCCCCTGCAGGTGTTTCCACTTGTGAGAAACTCGCTCGTGACAGAAATCACTACTGAAGCTGTTTACATGAAAGTCTGAAGGCTTGCTTGGGACTAGACGTGTTATCATGGAGAATGAGGTGAGTGTCTTACTGATTCGCGGACTAGCGATCCTTTTTCTCACGTATGTTTTTCTCGTCTGTGTGTCTGTATTACCTGAAATAACTCATGTCAGTCCATTGTTCGATTGTGGCATGTCCTAACCCTATAGGCATTGAATACAAAGTTCAAGTTTTGTTTGAAATTGGTTTTGTACTTCAAGTAACGACCGAAAGATGGCAGGTGTGTGTATGGTGTCCCAACAGACTCCACAGGTATTAGATTGTACAGGCTGACCAGCGACTTGGTTGCCACTGTGGTCGTTAAAATTTGAATAGCGGGGGGTGCCTGGATGCCTATGTGAATCCGTCGTGCCTATAGGGCTAATATCGATATTTAAGGATAGTTGGCGCCCCTTTTTCATCTTTTGGCTTTTGTTAGTGTAAAAAGAGCAGTTTGCATGAATAGTCTGCTCGAGAACGACACCAAATTCAGTTTGCTTTATTTTTCTATTTCAGATTTGTTTCGTGTGTTCGATGAAAGGTGATGGTGCGCTCAAACAGATCAAGGATGACGAACAGTGGGCAAGAGTGAAAAATGCTGCGGATCGACGAAAGTGCCTGCAAACGGACATGTTTCAAGAAACGACCGAACGGATTCGAAATTGCCGAGACATTTCATACTTGCGATACCATTCGGCCTGTCTAAGCAAATTCAGTGCTGTAAAAAAACGCAAGGCTGAGGATGAAAGTAGCAAACCGTCCAGCCCAGCTAAAAAGACACGGTCATTGTCTGGCATGTTAAAATCCACTCCTCGAGGTGTAATAGTGGAGAAACGCTGCGTTTTCTGTTCAAAAGAAAAGAAACGATCCAAGTGTGGACAATCATTTGAACCTTTGAGTGCGATGCTAACTATGAACGGTAGCAAAACAGTTGTGGCCTGCGCAAGAGCGAACCCAAATTCTGCTTCCAGTCAGAAAATTCTGGTGCTTGCTGGCGGTACGGACGACCTTGTGGCTCCTGAGGGCATGTACCACAATACATGTCGCTTGAAATTCCTTCGGAATTCCGGTGCAGAAAACGGCGGCGGCTACAATTTCGCTGCACCATCAGCTGTTCATAAGGTAGCATTCAACGCGATGAAAGGCTTCATAGACTCGCAAGTTGTGGCAAAGCGTAATCCCGTCCTTGTTGCATCTGTAATGGAGTTATACAGATCAGAATATTTGGCCAACGGTGGGATTTCCGAGGATATAGAAGGATACACCACACAGAAATTACTCGATAAGATAAAAAACACCTACAAGGACAACTTATGCCACGGGAAAGAGTCGAACAAAACAGGAAATTTCATTTACGCGCCATCTCTCAGTTTTGATGACGCAGTCGCGGCTCTGAAAAACACCAGTCGAGATGAACAGGAGGTACGATCCACTGCAATGCTACTGAGAGCGGAAATTCTCCCAATGGAGAAGACCAAAATTCCCAGCCATACAACCATTGATTCTTTGAAGAAAAACGCCCCGGAAATACCTCCGCTGACGAAACTTTTCTACAAAACCCTACTTTCTGGAGTCGGCGACACACCATCAGCCGCTAAGAAAAGGAAGTGTGAAGCGCTCTCATCAGATGCAGTATACACTGTATCACAGGGGAATGTGAAACCTTGGAAAACCACAGCGCTTGGTGTTGGGTTTTCTTCGATGTTGGGAAGCAAGAGTGCACTAACAGTACTGAATATACTTGGACATTCTGTGAGCGACGATGAGTGCAAAAGACTGATTTCCGAAATCGCCTACACCTGTGCTTCAGGTGAGAAGGAGACGCCGGCGGGACTGCTGACCGATTCACAACTTGCAACTGGTATGTATATAATACTTCAGTAAATATGATTATAAACATCTGACTATAAGTAATTTATATTGTATAAATAATCCTATATATTCATATATGATAAAATATGTCTCTGAAATTAGGGTCGAATGAGAAAGAACGTGATGAATATTATATTCGGTTGAATGCGCTAAAACCTGAGACAGTCCACAGCCCATATTATTCAGGCAGGATATAATTATTTCTAAATTTCTGCTTCAGGTACAGCCTGGGACAACTTCGACTTGAACGTGGAAACCCTGGATGGCAAGAACAATCTACACGTGACCGTGGGTATAGCTTACCAGAATCAACACGTGCCAGATGAACATCCCACCGAAATCATTGCTGGACCATCAAGGGAGACGTCAAATCTCAGTGGGAGAGCCAGGAGAACATTTGAAGGTATTGTGAAAGAGTGCCCCGCTTTCCGTTTAAATTTGCGAGCAGCCAAATTCCCACTGTCGACAAATGACAGCGACAACTATATTGGAGCGCGCGCATTGGATATTTTGTGGGTGATCAAATCCATGTATGAAACGGTACCCCAGTTCAATGGATTTTACTCTTTCTTCGTGGAAGATCGCCTTCCAATGACAGTGATAGCCTATATGGACCCCATAAATGAGTCTCCAACACTTAGCAAAGTCGTCCAGGCGACCATGGAACGATCCCTTAAAGTGGCTGAAGAAACTGGTCAAATATGGAACCCAGTCACGTACGATCTGAACATTGCCATGAAGGCGTTCGCCATTCAAGCTCTCCGTGCGCCCACATTTGATAAGCTCATCATTTTACTGAAATAGAACTAGCATTCCACATAGAACTAGCATTCCACATAGAACTAGCATTCCACATAGAACTAGCATTTTTCGGTGCTGTTGGAACTTATATATCTGATTCCGGTTTGGAATATCTGTTGACCGAGGGCGATGTTCTTGCCGAGGGTTCTTTTAATGGATTCGTGAAGGGTAAATTTTATAACCGATGTACCCGCATTCACCAGATAACGGCTGGGGTCCTGGAGCAGTTACTGTATGAACGGTTCCTCTCAGAACGAAGTGATCAGTATGAAGAAGTACTCGCCGAGATAATGTCGTCTGATTTACATGATACGAACAAGCTGCTCAAACTGTCTACACAGGAATGTTTCCATCGGCTTGTCAGTGACTATGAGCAGTATTTTCACGAGACCATGAACGGCTCCCTAGGCAAGACAGTGGCATATTGGGCTGTGTACATCTATCTCATCAATCGCATTTACCGAGAGCTGCAAAGGGCTGTACGAACCAACGATGTCGACCTGTATGTGACAGTTCTGCCTCATCTGATGGACGTTTTCTTCGCATTGAACAGACCAAATTCTTCTCGGTGGGGTTCACTCTATCTGGACAAGCTGTGTCACCTAGATTCAGCTGCAATGGATGTACTGAAAGTCGGTGCCTTCAGCACAAAACGTACGAAGAAGTCGTACTCCCGCAGTGCGATTGACCTAACTTTGGAGCAAACAGCGAATCGCGACGCCGCATCTGCAGCCTCCGGAGTCGTTCACTTCGCAAATTCAGAGAAGGCTTTTCGGCGGTGGTGTGTCAGCCTTACCCAACGTAGCATGGCCGTAACTGAGTTGAAAGAGATGTGTGGAATCCAAAGGGGAGAAACACCGGCAAACCAGTTGCGCACACAACGTCTGTGGAAAGACAAAGAAAGCACCGACCGTCTCAAGCAGCAGTTCATTGAAACATGCAACCCCTTCGATGCCGCCACACCAGACACCCTCGTCAACTTGGCTACGGGACAAAGTGCCGAAGAGGCGACGACCACCTACCTCACCACAACTCTTCAACGGGGGAAAGCGGTTAGATCGGAGTTTCTGTTTGAGTGTGCAGAAGACGGAGCAAGGTTTGTAAAAACGGTGAAGCACATCAAAGTGCAAAACCGCATCCGAGAACGCTCGAAAAGCGACCAAATGTGAAAAAGTTGGTACCAAAGGTGTGAGAGACGCCTTCGCTCACATACTGGCGATGGATGCGGTACGAGAAGCTATCGACCTCCGAGATCTACTAAGCCATCCAATCACCCCGATTCCCCTGTCAATCGCACACAGTGATGGGTCAGTGACGAAGACGACGAAGTCAGCGCTCACGAAAGTTCTGGAAAGAAAACAGAAAGAACCTTCCAGCGACATGGACATCTCCCTCTCAGTGAGGCCATCGGTATATCTCGTTGATGGTGGCCTTATTCTTTACGAGGTTTTGACTCGCCACAAACAATCAACGTATCGCTCGATAGCTAGAGATATAATGGTGCACATTTGTTCGCACGCCGATACCGCAATTGAGGTGCACCTGCTTCTTGACAAGTACCTGACGCCATCAATAAAAGATCTGGAGAGGAGGAACCGGGGTGGTGGACATGAGGATTTTGTGATAACAGGGCCGGAACAGAGGCAAAAGAAGAATGGCAGTGAACTCCTGAAAAACTATCATTTCAAGAATGCATTTCTGAAATTCATGATGGAAGAAGTCCAGAACGAGCAGTACGCTAGTATCATTGACCGCAAAACAGTGTATGTTTCCCACGGGGGAAGTTGTATAGAACTAAAGGTGAACAGTAAGGGGTTGCTGGTGGTGTCCGTTCCCTCACAGTATCAAGGCCAACATGAAGAGGCAGACACTTTAATTGCTTATCATGCCGTGACGGCGATGTCAGGTGACATAACCGTGCGCTCCTCGGACACTGATGTTTTAGTGATACTGTTGCCAATCGCTGCACAGCATCCCCACCGCATAATGCTAGACTACGGAAGCGTAAACAGTCGCCGCTTCATCAGCGTGTCCGAAATTGCACACGTACTGGAGGACAGGGAAGCCGGTACAACAGAGGCTGTCGTTGGTTTTCACGCCCTAACAGGATGCAACTACACATCGGCGTTCTACAGAAAGGGTAAACAGAAACCCTTTGAAATAATGGAGAAAGGGCATGTCAAGGCTTTGCAGTCTTTGTTTGATGACGAAATGGATGTCGTGGGGTTGGAAAGATTCGTTTGCCACGTGTACGGCAATAAAAGCGCCAAATGTGTTGATGAGGCGCGAGCAGAGGCCTTTTTCAATATGGTAGGGGCGGGAAAGTTCTCTGACCAAGTGAGGAAGATGAACTGTGCTTCGCTGCCGCCGTGCAGGAGAACGCTTCTGCAGCATCTCCATAGGGCTCACTATGTCTCCTTGATGTGGAAATCGGCTTCGAAAGTGAATCCAACGGCCGGAATGTATCCCACCAACAATGGCTGGGAAGTGGATGCAACTGGCAACTACACATTCCAGTGGTTTCTCGGACCTGTACTGCCTGAAGAGCTGAAAAAGCCTGCTGCCCCAGAGACTGAGGAGTTTGTAGAGGATCCCTACGAATGCGACACAGACGTGGAGGACGAGGCCGACCGAGACCAGCCCATAGACACGCTCTCACCTGATAGTGATGGTGAACCCTGGAGTGGGGATAGCGGGAGCGAATCCGAAACGGAGTGATCAACACAGTTTATACACTGTGATCAATGCGGCAGGAACCTTATGCTTATGGAACTACTGTCAATACAGTCCGTACCATATTCGGATAAACTGAGTAGGTTGGGATTTGCTTGTCGGTATTGGTTTTGGATGACGTCATTGTTGGTATCGCCACATAATATTTCCATATTTTTGGGTTAGCATTTAAAATTGACGGTTAACGGTACTCGCTATTTGTTTTTGTTTGATTATTGGTCACTGGTAATTGATTCAACCCACTTCCTCTTTCCTCTTATTCAATACGGCCAGTGAGAGTTGAATCGCTTTAGGATATGTACGTCATGTTACAGACGTTGACCAGCGATTGAAATCCGGAAGTAGGTTGCCCGCATCCGGGTCGCTCAAGTGGGTCAAGGTCAAATTAGGCCTACAGGAGAACATATTGCTGTCATTGGTATTTTTGTATTTGAAAATATCTCCATATCGCGTTTTAAAAAGTCAGATACTTGTCGCATTTGGATTGCATAAGCATCTGTGTTGTGGGTGTGTCGAGGTCAAAGGTTGCTGTCAAGGTCAAAGTACAGGAGAAAATTGCTGTCATTGGTATTTTCGTGTTTGGCAATAACCATTGCATTATATGAACCAAGTTTGATGCTTGTCGCTCTTGGGTTGAATAAATGTGGTCACGTGACCTATTAAAAAAGCTGCTGTTCTCGAAAATGTACAGTATAAAATTGCTGTCACGGTACTTTTGGTGAACTACGTACGGTCCCTACCAAATGTCATGGTGCAGTTAGTTTCCTTGTCGCTGTTGGGTTGAATAAGTGCATTTTTGGTGACCCGAAAAGGTCACCTGTAGGCCTAAGGTACAGGCTATGACCCGGCAGCAATCCCGACCTTCAGTCAGTGATGGACGATCAACCACCTCATGTAATTAAACCTTCTGTCTCTTTCCGGTTGAACAAATTTCGCTGGCGCTTGGTCTAATATATAGATTAGTAAAGCGCGGTGCTACGCGCGCTCCTTGCTTACCAAGAAGGAAGCGGACAACGCGGGTAAAACAAAAGAGACTTTATTGACGAGGTCACTGTAGCACTGGCGCGCTCCGGGCTGCGCGCCCGGTATATATCCTGAGGCCACACCTACCCCTCGGCGTGGCCGCCGCCCACTTGGTGCGCGGAATGATGTCACCACGCCAGTGGGCTTCCGTGTCCGCCACACGCGCCCCCCCAGAATTCCCGCGCACCTGGAGGGCCAGTTTGCAGGGCAAACGGATGACCCGGCCGAAGCGCCCTCTGGCGACCGGCGGCGTCCGGGGTGCAGGGATGCCAGCTGGGATACCCCCGGTTGTACCCGGGATGGGTGCCGGACCGGGGGGCGGCGTGCCGGCGGTGCTGGGCGGTGCCGTGGGCCGCCCACAGGGGGGCGGCCCCGACGCGGGGGCCGAGCCACCGGCGGTGGGTGGTCCACGTCGAGGTGGGCCGGCTTGAGGCGGCCTATGGAGACCCGGTCAGGAGTGCCGCCGATGTCCAGGGTGAAATGTTTCACCCCGGTCTCCAGCACGCGGAAAGGCCCGTCGTACGGGGGCCGCAGTGGTGTCCGGTGGGCGTCGTGCTGGACGAAGACGTACTCCGCGGTGCGGAGCTCCGGGGCGACGTGTGTAGGAGGGTGCCTGTGGTGCGCCGTCGGCACCGGGGCGAACCTCCGGGCGGTCTCCTGCAGCGCGGAACGCTCCTGCGCCGCGGACCATGGTGCCGTGGGGTCGGGGAGGAACTCGCCCGGCACCCGCAGCGGTTGTCCAAAAACCAACTCCGCCGCGGAGGCGCGCCTGTCGTCCTTGGGCGCCGTCCGGAGGCCCAGCAGGACCCAGGGGAGCCTGTCGACCCAGCCGCCGTCGCGGAGGGTGGCCCAGAGCGCGGCCTTCAAGGAGCTTATGAAGCGCTCGCACAGGCCGTTGGCCTGGGGGTGGTAGGCCGTGGTTTGGTGCAGCTGGACCCCGAGCCCCCGCGCGACCGCCCCCCAGAGCTCCGAGGTGAACTGGGGGCCGCGGTCGGACGAGATGTCCGAGGGGGCGCCGAACCGGGCGACCCAGGTGGCGATGAACGCCTGTGCGACGTCCGCCGCCGTCGTCGCCGCCAAAGGCACGGCCTCCGGCCACCGGGTGGTGCGGTCCACCATGGTGAGGACATGGGTGAAACCCCGCGAGGGGGGCAGAGGTCCCACCAGGTCCACGTGAACGTGGTCGAACCGACGTTCCGGCACCGTAAACGGGGCCAAGGGGGCCTGGGTGTGTCGGTGCACCTTTGCGCGCTGGCACGCGAGGCACGTCCTGGTCCAGCCGCGGACGGCCTTCCGGAGGCCATGCCAGACAAACTTGTCGGCGACCAACCTCTGGGAGGCCTTCGTGCCCGGGTGGGACAGGCCGTGGATGGCGTCAAAAACCTGGCGCTGCCAGCCTGCGGGCACGATGGGGCGAGGCCGCCCGAGGGAGACGTCGCAAATGAGGGCCGTGCCCGCGCCGTTGAAGGGCACCTTGGTGATGCGGAGGCCCGTGACGGCGGTCCGCAGGGCCTGGACCCCGGGGTCGGCGGCCTGGTCTGCCGCCATCCGGGCATAGTCAATGCCAAGGTGGACTGCGTGGGCGACGGCCCGGGAAAGGCAATCGGCCACCGGGTTGTCCTTTCCCGCGACGTGCCGGATGTCCGTCGTGTACTCGGACACGGCCGCGAGGTGACGCTGTTGCCGGGCCGACCATGGCTCGGCGACCTTGCCCATCGCGAAAACCAGCGGCTTGTGGTCGACGAAGGCCGTGAACGCACGGCCCTCGAGCAGATGGCGGAAGTGCCTGACCGCCAGGTGAAGCCCAAGCAACTCACGGTCGAAGGTACTGTAACGGCGTTCGGGCGGGCGAAGCTGCCGGCTGAAGAACGCCAGCGGTTGCCAGGCACCACGCACCCATTGCTCGTACACCGCGCCCACCGCATAGTCCGAGGCGTCGGAGGTGAGGGCGATCGGTGCATCGAACGCCGGGTGCGCGAGCATGGTGGCGTTGGCCAAGGCGAGCTTCGCGCCCGAGAACGCCGCGTCCATCTGCTCGGTCCAGGTAACGTCACCTTTGCCCAGCTTCCCTCGAAGGGCCTCGTGTAAGGGGCGCAGGAGCTGGGTGATGCGGGGCAGGAACCGATGGTAAAAGTTTACCATGCCCAGGAACTCCTGGAGCCCCTTGATCGTGCGGGGGCGCGGAAACCCCTTCACCGCCTCCACCTTGGCCGGTAGGGGGACGGCCCCGTGCCTGGTGACGCGGTGCCCCAAAAAGTCGATGCCGGTGACGCCAAACCGGCACTTGGCGGGGTTCACGATGAGGCCGTGCTGGCCCAGACGTTCGAAGAGCGTGCAGAGGTGATGAAGGTGCTCTTCGCGGGACGCGCTGGCGACGAGGATGTCGTCCAGGTAGACGTACAAAAAATCCAAGCCGCGCAAGACGCTGTCCGTTAGGCGCTGGAACGCCTGAGCCGCATTTTTCAAACCGAAGGGCATCCGAAGAAATTCGAAAAGCCCGAATGGCGTGATGACAGCCTTCTTCGGGATGTCCTCCGGCCTGACAGGGACCTGATGGTAGCCGCGTACGAGGTCCACCTTTGAAAAGAAAGACATCCCCGCCAACCGGGCGGAGAAGTCCTGGATGTGGGGGACGGGGTAGTGGTCGGGGGTGGTGGCGTCGTTGAGGCGCCGGTAGTCCCCGCATGGTCGCCATCCCCCCGCCGGGCTTGGGCACGATGTGGAGCGGGGACGCCCACGCGCTCTCGGAGCGCCGCACGATGCCGAGCCGCTCCAGCATAGCGAACCCCGCTTTAGCTACGGCGAGCTTCGTCGGCTCGAGGCGGCGTGCGCGGGCATAGACCGGTGGCCCGGCGGTGGGGATGTGGTGTTCCACCCCGTGTTTGACGGCCCCCGCCGAGTAAGTGGGCCGCGTGAGGGCCGGGAAACCCGCGAGGAGGCGGGTGAATTCGTCCGCTGCCGGAAGCGTACATATGAACCTGGCTGGAACTGAACCGCTCAGCAAGCCGCTCGGCGGGCCGCTCGATGAGCCGCTCTGTGAGCTGCTCAATGAGCCGGGCAGCGCGCATGCGAGCGAGCTGAACGTCTCAGCCTGGACAAGCCTTCTGCACTTTACATCCACCAGTAATCCATTAGCACATAAGAAGTCCGCGCCGAGCTGTGCCATGGGCACGTCGGCCGTAACGAACGACCAACGGAAAACCTGCCCTCCGAACCGCAGAGAGAGACAGCGTTTTCCGTATGTGCGTATAGACGTACCATTGGCCGCAAGCAGTGCGGGACCTCGGCCCGCGGTTTGCTTGTCGGACGTACCGGCAGGAACGACACTCACCTGCGCTCCCGTGTCGCACAGGTAACGGCGCCCGGACAAGGTGTCCGTTATGTACAGGAGGCTGTTTGAATTGCCGATGCTCAAAGCTGCCACCGAGCGTCGGCTCGCCCGTTTCCCGACCTGCCGAATGAGCACGGCGGGCGACACTGCCGAGCCTCGTGGCCGAACTTGGCGTGGAAGAAACACCAGGTGGGCGGCTGAGGCGGCGGAGGCCGCGGTTTTCTTCGCGGCGGCGGCGGTGGTGGGTGGGGCGTGGCGGCGGACACGAGGTGCGGTGCATCAGGGAAAGCCTCGGGAGCCGCGGCGACCGCGCCAAGACTCGCCTGCGTGTCCAAAGCCGCGTAGTACTTGTCGGCCTCGGCAGCGAGCGCCCGGGGTTCCGTTAAGGCAGAACCGGCCAACGCGAGGCGGACCCGTGCCGGCAGCTGGCGTCGAAATAACGCCCGGAATAGGGCGTTCGGGGTTTCGTCGCCCATGAGCGCCAGCATATGATCCATACGGACCGACGGTCGCGTGTCCCCGAGGTCGGGGAGGTCCAAAAGGCGATCGGCCCGTGCGTCCACCGTAAGGCCGAACGTGGCGAGGAGGAGACTCTTGATCGCCTCGTACCTGTCGTCGGCCGGTGGGGTCCTCAGGACCGACACGACGCGGGCGGCCGTGCTGGCCCCGAGGAAGGCGACCACGTGGCAGTAACGTGTCTCGTCCGCCGTGATGCCTCGAAGCCTGAACTGGGCTTTGGCCTGCAGGAACCAGATCTCCACCTGAGCTTCCCAGAACTCGGGGAGCTTCATTGCTACCGCGTTGGTTGCCATGCCAGGTGGTCAGCGACGGCTGACCAGAACGTCGTAGGGTCACCAATTAAAGCGTGGTGCTACGTGCGCTCCTTGCTTACCAAGAAGGAAGCGGACAACGCGGGTAAAACAAAAGAGTCTTTATTGACAAGAGGTCACTGTAGCACTGGCGTGCTCCGGGCTGCGCACCCGGTGTATATCCTGAGGCCACGCCTACCCCTCGGCGTGGCGGTGGCCGCCGCCCACTTGGTGCGCGGAATGATGTCACCACGCCAGTGAGCTTCCGTGACCGCCACAATAGCATGATATTCCAAAAAGTTATGGACGGATTATGACAAAACTTGGTGAATGAGTTGGTTTGGCGACAAGAACAAGGCGATTAGATTTTGGTTCAGGTCCGAATCCAGATCCGGACTCTCAGTGGATACAAAACATAAACTGTTCAGGTTTGCGCTCGATTTCATCTGTGTGTGTATCGTGTAAGGTGAGCTTGTCAATTCTCCCTCTAACCTTCTCCACACCAGACCGAATAGGTTCCTCGAGTTAAAATGAAAATCTAAAACAACAATCGTGGGTTTCATCTTAATCCGAGTGATTCTGATCAATCTCAGGAACGTTAAACTAGTTTTCTACTTTCGTGGATCGAATCACGTGTTTGGCGACTCAACGTATCGGGATAATAATATATTTGTGTCCGAGAGAGTGGGTCAGTCCATGGGACGTGGAACCGAACGTGGTGTTTCCTCGAGTTGAGGGTCATGAACCGAGACCCCCCGAGCTCCTTGTCAGGTTCTGATGGAGGGAACATCGTGGGTCCGGGAGGGGATGCTGGGGTCTCCGGGTTCAGGATCCTGGACGTTCAGAATGTTCGTGTTGGAGATGCCGAGCCGGACCAGGTACCAGGTACGAGTTTCTCGTTGCAGGGGATATCTATTTATGATGTACTCACGGTGGTTGATTTATAATGATTAACCACTTGGGCGGGAGATCAATTGCCTCAGAACACGTTCTCCTCAGATACTGTAACTACTAAAACCAATATTACATATTTCACTTTGATTTGTACACGATCCGTTAATATAACATTTTAAATTTAATATAATTTTTTGGACTCTTAACATTATCGTGCACAGTTTATCTATATACTACGTACTAAGGCCACATAAATTAAATTGATAGTTTCTCGTCCGGGATTTCAAAAAGACGGAATTGGGTTCTTTACCATTTGATATTTTCCTGATTTTTGATATTTTCCCCAAGATGGCCACCACATGGTGAAGTCGACCAGACCAAAGACTAGCACCACCACCAACACACATCCCATATACCATTAAAAATGATGTTGTTGGTCATATACTCGAGACGTCAACATATGATGATATTCCTCATGATATCATTATTCCTATTCCTCCTGATATCATCATCCCTATTCCAGATATCATCATCCCTATTTCTGATTATATAATTAATCCTATTCCTCCTGATATCATCATCCCTATTTCTGATGATATCATCATTCCTATTCCTCCACATATCATCATCCCTATTTCTGATATCATCATTCCTATTCCTGATGATATCATCATTCCTATTCCTGATGATATCATCATTCCTATTCCTCCGCATATCATCATCCCTATTTCTGATATCATCATCCCTATTCCAGATATCATCATCCCTATTCCTCCTGATATCATCATCCCTATTTCTGATGATATCATCATTCCTATTCCTCCGCATATCATCATCCCTATTTCTGATATCATCATTCCTATTCCTGATGATATCATCATTCCTATTCCTCCGCATATCATCATCCCTATTTCTGATATCATCATCCCTATTCCAGATATCATCATTCCTATTCCTGATGATATCATCATTCCTATTCCTCTGCATATCATCATCCCTATTTCTGATATCATCATCCCTATTCCAGATATCATCATCCCTATTTCTGATTATATAATTATTCCTATTCCTCCTGATATCATCATCCCTATTTCTGATGATATCATCATTCCTATTCCTCCACATATCATCATCCCTATTTCTGATATCATCATTCCTATTCCTGATGATATCATCATTCCTATTCCTCCGCATATCATCATCCCTATTTCTGATATCATCATCCCTATTCCAGATATCATCATTCCTATTCCTGATGATATCATCATTCCTATTCCTCTGCATATCATCATCCCTATTTCTGATATCATCATTCCTATTCCAGATATCATCATCCCTATTTCTGATTATATAATTATTCCTATTCCTCCTGATATCATCATCCCTATTTCTGATGATATCATCATTCCTATTCCTCCACATATCATCATCCCTATTTCTGATATCATCATTCCTATTCCTGATGATATCATCATTCCTATTCCAGATATCATCATCCCTATTTCTGATTATATAATTATTCCTATTCCTCCTGATATCATCCCTATTTCTGATGATATCATCATTCCTATTCCTCCACATATCATCATCCCTACTCCTGATATCATCATTCCTATTCTTGATGATATCATCATCCCTATTCCTGATGATATCATCATCCATATTCCTGGTGATATCATCATCCCTACTCCTGATATCATCATTCCTATTTCTGATATCATCATCCCTATTTCTGATGATATCAACAACACAACAACATGCATTTTAAGGCCATTTTCCCTGCTAGAGCGGGGGTTAGCCTTGCGGTCCCCATGGCAATCTTCTCCATTTTGCCCTATTTTCTGCATCTCTCCTTGTTAACCCCCTTGCCCGCATTTCTTCTTCCACCATCTTTAGCCAAGTCTTTCTCGGTCTTCCCCGTCCTCTGTTTCCTTCTACATTCATTTCCATCACTCTTCTCAACCAGTCACTTTCATCCTTCCTCAACACATGACCAAACCATCTCAACCTGTTCCTCTTCACAGCATCAATCACAGTAGGCTCTATTCCCATCATCTTTCACAATTCATCATTTGTCTTCCTCTCTCTCAATGATACTCCGCACATCCGTCGAACCATTCGCATTTCCACCCTTTCCAACCTTCGTTGCTGCTCTACGTTCATTACCCATGTCTCGCTCCCATAAATCATAACACTTCTCACACATGCAGCATACACCTTTCCCTTCAGCTTCAACGACACTCCCCTCATCATCAGCACGCCACTCAGTTCCCGAAACTTCTTCCATGCACATCTCACTCGAGCAACCGTTGCCGAGTCTGATCCACCTTCTCCATTCAGCATGTCTCCGAGGTAGCAAAATGTTTTCACACCTTCCAGCTTCACGCCGTCTCCAAGATCCAACTCAACATTTCCTCCTTCTGCAGCTCCCTCTGTGCACACCTTACATTTGAATGTAGCTGCCACACTGGTTAATGACCCTCTCAGACCACTACATTTTTGATGAACCCACTCAGCGCACATTGTACACTGAATGGAGTTCACTCCGACACCCTTCCTACACACAGCACAGGGCCACTTCCCAGTTATTTCCACCTCACCACATGCTTTACCACTTGCCATCACCTTCGTCTTTCCGATATTCACCTTCAGACCTTTTGTCTCCATACATTCCTTCCACGTGTTCATCTTTTCCTTCAGTCCATCCATACTTTCCGCAATCAACACCAGATCATCTGCATACAACAACTCCCACGGTAAACCCTCCTTTACATTCTGAGCCAGCACCTCCATCACAGCTACAAATAGTAGTGGACTTAGTACCGACCCCTGATGCACTCCCACCTTCACCTCAAACTCACCACTGTTCCCGTCCTTCGTCCTTACAGCTGTGCGCACTCTTTTGTACATTGCCATCACTACTCTGATCAACCATTCCTCCACTCCTAACTTCCTCAATGCCCATGTCAATACTTTGCGTGGAACCCGATCGAATGCTTTCTCCAGATCAACAAACCCAAGAAACAACTTCTTCCTCTTCTCCATGTACTTCTCCTGCAACTGCCTCACAATGAAAAGCGCGTCTGTCGTTCCTCTTCCTGGCATGAATCCAAACTGCATTTCGTCGATCTTCACTTTCTTCCTTATCCTCCTCTCCAACACCCTTTCCAATACCTTCATTCCATGCTCCAATAACTTTATCGCTCCGTACGAGCCACACTCCAGAGGGTCACCTTTCCCCTTGTATAGAGGGACGAGGGTACTCAGTTCCCAATCCACTGGAATGCGGCCTTCTTTCACCACCAGATTACAGATCTCTGTCATTCTCTTCACACCCCAACTTCCTGCTGCCTTCAACATAACTCGCACAACTCTCGTCGGCCCTCCCACCTTTCTACCCTTCATTGCTTTTATCGCTTCTTCAACTTCCTTCTCAGTTATCTTCTCTGCCGGTCCTAAAACTGGGTTACTCTCTATGTTGCCATCCCATTCATTCTCTGTATTCAACAGCATTTCCATATATCTTTTCCATTTTCCTTTAATTCCATCTGGGTCGACAACGATTTGTCCCACTTCATCCTTCAAGCAACTCACCCCCATCACATCACACCTCTCTTTCGCTATCTGCTTTGCAATCCTGAATACTGCTTTCTGACCCTCTTCCGAATCCAAGCGTTCTCCGAACATTTTCCTACATGCCTCCTGCGCCTTTGCTACCCCTTTCTTTGCAGCCTTCCTGGCTGCCTTATAACTTTCATGCTCTGCTGTTTCTGCTCCCGTACCCTTCGCCTTCTGCCACTCCTTGAACTTCTTCCTCTTCTCGTCAATCCTCTTTCCAACTTCATCATCCCACCACCATGTTTCCGAGTGCCTCGGTGGTCCTTTTGTCCATCCACATACCTCACCAACGGCTCCCAACAGACTAGCTTTCATTGACATCCAACCACTTTCAAGCTCAACCACATCATCCTCGACCCTACTCAGCCTCTCTTTTAATGCCTCCCTTACTGTCACCTCTTTCAACCTCCACACCTTCATTCTCGGTTGGTACTTCACCCGCCGAGCTCTCCTCGCACCTTTCACCCTTACGTCGCAGACAACCAAGTGGTGCTGTGAAACAGCCTCCTCCCCCGGGATCACCTTTGTGTCCCGGAGGTGCCCCCTATCTCGCCTACGCACCATTAGGTAGTCAACGGTTGTCGTCGACCCACCTGACGTGTATGTAACAAGCTTATTATCCTCTTTCTGGAACTGAGTATTACAAATCAACAAATCAGCTGCATCAGCAAACTCCAAAATCCTTTCACCTTCTCCATTTCTCACACCATATCCGTAACCCCCATGACCTCCCTCAAAACCATCCATACTCCTTCCCACATGTCCATTTAGGTCTCCTCCTACCACAACAACTTCCTCATCTTTCACGTTTTCCATCAGCTTCTCTATCGCACACCAGAACTTGTCCTTCTCTTCATCGCTTCGACCAACCTGCGGAGCATATCCTGAGATGACGTTCACCAAGAGCTTTCCAATCATCATTTTCACCATCATCAACCTATCACTCACTCTGGTCACACTCACCACACTGTCTACAAACTCCTCAGAAAACAGGACACCAACAACACCATTCACGCCCTCCAGGCACCCTTGCCACACAAACTTGTATTTCTGTCCCTGCCTACCCTTCACCATTCTCACACCACTTCCCTTCCATCTCGTCTCTTGCACACAACATATGTCCACTCTTCTTCTGACCAATACTTCCACCACTTCTCCTGATCTCCCTGTCATTGTCCCTACATTCCATGTCCCAAACCTCAGAAACCGATCTCCACTTCGGGCTGTACACTGCCCACATGTAGTTGTAATTGTCATGGTTCTCTTTTTGAGGCAATGTTTTTTATGGCCGGATGCCCTTCCTGACGCCAACTCTCTTAATCGCCTCTTACGACACGCAGGGATACGGCGTACCTATTCTTATCCAGGGTACACACTGGGAAACGTTTAAAACATGGACATTTTGGGGGGTTGGGGGGGGGGGGCGGCGTCAGCATCACTGCTGCGGTTTAAACATATTTAAATAAATATTTAAACAAAACCATGAAAAACAATCTGGGAAAAGTCTCTAAGTGAGAACGTGGATTTGAGAAAGCAGGAGCAGAGGTGAAAGAAAAACGAGATATAGGAGGCGGGGCAAAAGTCGAGACGAGGAGGCCGCACGAGACACAAGGCCGCATGAGGCGCACGGCGCGAACAAAGAAACGACTAATTACACACAAATTTGCAACAACTCCAAAACCAAATAGAAACACACAATAACACATACACAACAAAATACGCAGCGGAAATTTGACAAAGAAACGAACGGGAAAACACTCAAACTTTGATGCCATGGAGAGATCGAAGCAAGCCCCGTCACTCGAGGGACCGGAACTCTATTCCTGATGATATCATCATTCCTATTCCTGATGATATCATCATCCATATTCCTGATGATATCATCATCCATATTCCTGATGATATCATCATCCCTATTTCTGATTATATAATTATTCTTATTCCTGATGGTATCATCATTCCTATTCCTGATGATATCATCATCCCAATTCCTGATGATATCATCATCCCTATTCCTGATTATATCATCATTCCTATTACTGATATCATCATCCCTATTCCTGATGATATTGTTGCGGATCTCCAACGTCGGCCTTCCCCTTATCAAGGGGGGATTAATCCCCTTGTCCTTTTACTGGCCGACGCGATCCCGGGGCTATCACGTTCCTTCCGGTCAGCGCTGAATAGGGTGGTTGGTCGAATTGGTCCTATTACCTAAGTACCAGCGCCTTCCGGGAAGCAAGGAAATAACCCCACCCGAACCACGGCGTTAGTGGACACGCCGAGCGATTTGCGAGCCGCGATTCGGGCCGTTAACGGGAACTAACCCCGATTCGAGCGGTTGTCAATCGTGCCACGCTTACCCAATTGAGAAATCACGAAGACGGTCGAATCAGGAAAGACAGGAAGAACAGATCGGTTTATTAACTATTTACACAGGAAGAGGAAGAAGAGGAAAGAGAAAGAGCAATGTACAATGAAGAGGAAGAAGCAGATACACAGGGCAGCCTTATACAGTCTTATACTTATCCCTGGACACGGGCCCGTTCACACTCAGATTCACTCACACGGGGATGTAGATGGTCGGGTTGAAGGTCCAAAGATGGCCTCCACAGCTTGTCCGGTCCCCGACTCGTACCGTGCAGGCGGTGGAAGACGGCAGGCAGCTCTCCGCGTGGCGTAGGCGTGAGGCGGACAATTATATCGGGGAAAGGTCGGTAAGCTGGCGATTATATTTTGTATGTAATACTTGTACCGGCACCTTTATACGCGCTCCCGGTATCGCTGGGTACAATACGCCACTTCCCCAAGCCCTCTGCAATGCCACGTAAACCATTAAATACGGGCGCCTTCCACAATAGTCCTTCTGTACGAATGCCAATGCTTGGCTTCCCTCACGAGTCCTCACAATGGTCCTTCTCAACGCTGCAGTCCTCTGCAATGCGTGCCGCGCGCCAGTCCTTAGTAAAGCGCAATCAATCCTTTCAAGGCTTGTCACAGCGCGTCTCTTCTCATAACTTGATACTGCAACTGCAACTGTTGTTTTTTCCCTCGTGGTCCCCCTGTACTGTCTTTCCCTCGCGGTCCCCATGTGCTGTCTTTGTCTTTCCCTCGTGGTCCCCCTGTACTGTCTTTCCGTCGCGGTCCCCATGTGCTGTCTTTGTCTTTCCCTCGTGGTCCCCATGTGCTGTCTTTGTCTTTCCCTCGTGGTCCCCATGTGCTGTCTTTGTCTTTCCCTGGCGGTCCCCATGTGCTGTCTTTGTCTTTCCCTCGCGGTCCCCATGTGCTGTCTTTGTCTTTCCCTCGTGGTCCCCATGTGCTGTCTTTGTCTTTCCCTCGCGGTCCCCATGTGCTGTCTTTGTCTTTCCCTTGTGGTCCCCATGTGCTGTCTTTGTCTTTCCCTCGCGGTCCCCATGTGCTGTCTTTGTCTTTCCCTCGCGGTCCCCATGTGCTGTCTTTGTCTTTCCCTCGCGGTCCCCATGTGCTGTCTTTGTCTTTCCCTCGTGGTCCCCATGTGCTGTCTTTGTCTTTCCCTCGCGGTCCCCATGTGCTGTCTTTGTCTTTCCCTCGTGGTCCCCCTGTACTGTCTTTCCCTCGTGGTCCCCATGTGCTGTCTTTGTCTTTCCCTCGCGGTCCCCATGTGCTGTCTTTGTCTTTCCCTCGTGGTCCCCATGTGCTGTCTTTGTCTTTCCCTCGCGGTCCCCATGTGCTGTCTTTGTCTTTCCCTCGCGGTCCCCATGTACTGTCTTTCCCTCGCGGTCCCCATGTGCTGTCTTTGTCTTTCCCTCGCGGTCCCCATGTGCTGTCTTTGTCTTTCCCTCGTGGTCCCCATGTGCTGTCTTTGTCTTTCCCTCGTGGTCCCCCTGTACTGTCTTTCCCTCGTGGTCCCCATGTGCTGTCTTTGTCTTTCCCTCGTGATCCCCCT
Organism: Myxine glutinosa; assembly: GCF_964187855.1. Lineage (NCBI taxonomy): Eukaryota > Metazoa > Chordata > Myxini > Myxiniformes > Myxinidae > Myxine > Myxine glutinosa. The sequence continues at coordinate 24,721,337 of NC_136265.1, forward strand.
GTACTGTCTTTCCCTCGCGGTCCCCATGTGCTGTCTTTGTCTTTCCCTCGCGGTCCCCATGTGCTGTCTTTGTCTTTCCCTCGTGGTCCCCATGTGCTGTCTTTGTCTTTCCCTCGCGGTCCCCATGTGCTGTCTTTGTCTTTCCCTCGTGGTCCCTCTGTACTGTCTTTCCCTCGCGGTCCCCATGTGCTGTCTTTGTCTTTCCCTCGCGGTCCCAATGTGCTGTCTTTGTCTTTCCCTCGTGGTCCCCATGTGCTGTCCTTGTCTTTCCCTCGTGGTCCCCATGTGCTGTCTTTGTCTTTCCCTCGTGGTCCCCATGTGCTGTCTTTGTCTTTCCCTCACGGTCCCCATGTGCTGTCTTTGTCTTTCCCACGTGGTCCCCATGTGCTGTATTTGTCTTTCCCTCGCGGTCCCCATGTGCTGTCTTTGTCTTTCCCTCGCGGTCCCCATGTGCTGTCTTTGTCTTTCCCTCGTGGTCCCCCTGTACTGTCTTTCCCTCGCGGTCCCCATGTGCTGTCTTTGTCTTTCCCTCGTGGTCCCCCTGTACTGTCTTTCCCTCGCGGTCCCCATGTGCTGTCTTTGTCTTTCCCTCGCGGTCCCCATGTGCTGTCTTTGTCTTTCCCTCGTGGTCCCCATGTGCTGTCTTTGTCTTTCCCTCGTGGTCCCCATGTGCTGTCTTTGTCTTTCCCTCATGGTCCCCCTGTACTGTCTTTCCCTCGCGGGCCCCATGTGCTGTCTTTGTCTTTCCCTCGTGGTCCCCCTGTACTGTCTTTCCCTCGCGGTCCCCATGTGCTGTCTTTGTCTTTCCCTCGCGGTCCCCATGTGCTGTCTTTCCCTCGCGGTCCCCATGTGCTGTCTTTGTCTTTCCCTCGCGGTCCCCATGTGCTGTCTTTGTTTTTCCCTCGTGGTCCCCATGTGCTGTCTTTGTCTTTCCCTCGCGGTCCCCATGTGCTGTCTTTGTCTTTCCCTCGCTGTCCCCATGTGCTGTCTTTGTCTTTCCCTCGCGGTCCCCATGTGCTGTCTTTGTCTTTCTGTCGCGGTCCCCATGTGCTGTCTTTGTCTTTCCGTCGCGGTCCCCATGTGCTGTCTTTGTCTTTCCCTCGCGGTACCCATGTGCTGTCTTTGTCTTTCCCTCGTGGTCCCCATGTGCTGTCTTTGTCTTTCCCTCGCGGTCCCCATGTGCTGTCTTTGTCTTTCCCTTGTGGACCCCATGTGCTGTCTTTGTCTTTCCCTCGTGGTCCCCATGTGCTGTCTTTGTCTTTCCCTCGTGGTCCCCCTGTACTGTCTTTCCCTCGCGGTCCCCATGTGCTGTCTTTGTCTTTCCCTCGTGGTCCCCCTGTACTGTCTTTCCCTCGCGGTCCCCATGTGCTGTCTTTGTCTTTCCCTCGCGGTCACCATGTGCTGTCTTTGTCTTTCCCTCGTGGTCCCCATGTGCTGTCTTTGTCTTTCCCTCGCGGTCCCCATGTGCTGTCTTTGTCTTTCCCTCGCGGTCCCCATGTGCTGTCTTTGTCTTTCCCTCGTGGTCCCCATGTGCTGTCTTTGTCTTTCCCTCGCGGTCCCCATGTGCTGTCTTTGTCTTTCCCTCGTGGTCCCCACGTGCTGTCTTTGTCTTTCCCTCGCGGTCCCCATGTGCTGTCTTTGTCTTTCCCTCGCGGTCCCCATTTGCTGTCTTTGTCTTTCCATCGCGGTCCCCATGTGCTCTCTTTGTCTTTCCCTCGTGGTCCCCATGTGCTGTCTTTGTCTTTCCCTCGTGGTCCCCCTGTACTGTCTTTCCCTCGCGGTCCCCATGTGCTGTCTTTGTCTTTCCCTCGCGGTCCCCATGTGCAGTCTTTGTCTTTCCCTCGTGGTCCCCCTGTACTGTCTTTCCCTCGCGGTCCCCATGTGCTGTCTTTGTCTTTCCCTCGTGGTCCCCCTGTACTGTCTTTCCCTCGCGGTCCCCATGTGCTGTCTTTGTCTTTCCCTCGCGGTCCCCATGTGCTGTCTTTGTCTTTCCCTCATGGTCCCCCTGTACTATCTTTCCCTCGCAGTCCCCATGTGCTGTCTTTGTCTTTCCCTCATGGTCCCCATGTGCTGTCTTTGTCTTTCCCTCGTGGTCCCCCTGTACTGTCTTTCCCTCGCGGTCCCCATGTGCTGTCTTTGTCTTTCCCTCGCGGTCCCCATGTGCTGTCTTTGTCTTTCCCTCGCGGTCCCCATGTGCTGTCTTTGTCTTTCCCTCGCGGTCCCCATGTGCTGTCTTTGTCTTTCCCTCGCGGTCCCCATGTGCTGTCTTTGTCTTTCCCTCGTGGTCCCCATGTGCTGTCTTTGTCTTTCCCTCGTGGTCCCCATGTGCTGTCTTTGTCTTTCCCTCGCGGTCCCCATGTGCTGTCTTTGTCTTTCCCTCGCGGTCCCCATGTGCTGGCTTTGTCTTTCCCTCGCGGTCCCCATGTGCTGTCTTTGTCTTTCCTTCGCGGTTCCCATGTGCTGTCTTTGTCTTTCCCTCGCGGTCCCCATGTGCTGTCTTTGTCTTTCCCTCGCGGTCCCCATGTGCTGTCTTTGTCTTTCCCTCGTGGTCCCCCTGTACTGTCTTTGTCTTTCCCTCGCGGTTGTCAGCTCTTTCACGAGCCTCGATTCAGTATAGAAAAAAAAAAAAAAAAAAAACTGACGAGTGCCTCTCCCTTCTCATAACTTGATACTGCAACTGACGAGCGCCTCTCCCTTCTCATAACTTGATACTGCAACTGACGAGCGCCTCTCCCTTCTCATAACTTGATACTGCAACTGACGAGCGCCTCTCCCTTCTCATAACTTGATACTGCAACTGACGAGCGCCTCTCCCTTCTCATAACTGAGGTGGGGGCCTCGCGCAACGGGTTTTATTGCCTCGCCCAGCGAACCCTCTGGAATTTCTAGCCACACCCTGTCAGGCGATGTCGCCTCAGCCCTGATTGGCTGGTGGCCCTTACCGTCCCTCCTGCTGCCGATCCGATCTCAGCCTCGCTGCCGCTCCACCCCCTTTTTGGGCCTTACCTCGTGGCTGGGCTAGTTCCAGCAAACCAAGAGCAGCAAACGCTGCTGGCAGCCAAAGCGTAACAAACTGCGAACATCCCAAACTGCGAGCATCCCAAGCGTAACAAACTGCGAGTTGTAAAATGGGGCGCGGGATGGATTCTGCCCAACGAGGTGGAATTTGGAGGGTGGAGGCACAATGGAACGGGACCTACTCTTATTTGTTTTACACAACGCAGATGCAACTATTGGAAATGGCCTTATCCTAAACACATACTATGAAATAACTGACGTCTTAAGGTGACCTACATGTTGCATGTGGCCTAACTATGGGGTGCAACCTTTAACCTTTAATGATGTTAAGTGGGACAAATTGTTGTCGACCCAGATGGAATTAAAGGAAGATGGAAAAGATATATGGAAATGCTGTTGAATACAGAGAATGAATGGGATGGCAACATAGAGAGTAACCCAGTTTTAGGACCGGCAGAGAAGATAACTGAGAAGGAAGTTGAGGAAGCGATAAAAGCAATGAAGGGTAGAAAAGCGGGAGGGCCGACGGGAGTTGTGGGAGATATGTTGAAGGCAGCAGGAAGTTGGGGTGTGAAGAGAATGACAGAGATCTGTAATCTGGTGGTGAAAGAAGGCTGCATTCCAGTGGATTGGGAACTGAGTACCCTCGTCCCTCTATACAAGGGGAAAGGTGACCCTCTGGAGTGTGGCTCGTACCGAGCGATAAAGTTATTGGAGCATGGAATGAAGGTATTGGAAAGGGTGTTGGAGAGGAGGATAAGGAAGAAAGTGAAGATCGACGAAATGCAGTTTGGATTTATGCCAGGAAGAGGACGTGCTTTTCATTGTGAGGCAGTTGCAGGTGAAGTACATGGAGAAGAGGAAGAAGTTGTTTCTTGGGTTTGTTGATCTGGAGAAAGCATTCGATCGGGTTCCACGCAAAGTATTGACATGGGCATTGAGGAAGTTAGGAGTGGAGGAATGGTTGATCAGAGTAGTGATGGCAATGTATAAAAGAGCGCGCACAGCTGTAAGGACGAAGGACGGGAACAGTGGTGAGTTTGAGGTGAAGGTGGGAGTGCATCAGGGGTCGGTACTAAGTCCACTACTATTTGTAGCTGTGATGGAGGTGCTGGCTCAGAACGTAAAGGAGGGTTTACCGTGGGAGTTGTTGTATGCAGATGATCTGGTGTTGATTGCGGAAAGTATGGATGGACTGAAGGAAAAGATGAACACGTGGAAGGAATGTATGGAGACAAAAGGTCTGAAGGTGAATATCGGAAAGACGAAGGTGATGGCAAGTGGTAAAGCATGTGGTGAGGTGGAAAGAACTGGGAAGTGGCCCTGTGCTGTGTGTAGGAAGGGTGTCGGAGTGAACTCCATTCAGTGTACAATGTGCGCTGAGTGGGTTCATCAAAAATGTAGTGGTCTGAGAGGGTCATTAACCAGTGTGGCAGCTACATTCAAATGTAAGGTGTGCACAGAGGGAGCTGCAGATGGAGCAAATGTTGAGTTGGATCTTGGAGACGGCGTGAAGCTGGAAGGTGTGAAAACATTTTGCTACCTCGGAGACATGCTGAATGGAAAAGGTGGATCAGACTCGGCAACGGTTGCTCGAGTGAGATGTGCATGGAAGAAGTTTCGGGAATTGAGTGGCGTGCTGATGATGAGGGGAGTGTCGTTGAAGCTGAAGGGAAAGGTGTATGCTGCATGTGTGAGAAGTGTTATGATTTATGGGAGCGAGACATGGGTAATGAACGTAGAGCAGCAACGAAGGTTGGAAAGGGTGGAAATGCGAATGGTTCGACGGATGTGCGGAGTATCGTTGAGAGAGAGGAAGACAAATGATGAATTGCGAAAGATGATGGGAATAGAGCCTGTGATTAATGCTGTGAAGAGGAACAGGTTGAGATGGTTTGGTCATGTGTTGAGGAAGGATGAAAGTGACTGGTTGAGAAGAGTGATGGAAATGAATGTAGAAGGAAGTAGAAGACGGGGAAGACCGAGAAAGACTTGGCTAAAGATGGTGGAAGAAGAAATGCGGGCAAGGGGGTTAACAAGGAGAGATGCAGAAAATAGGGCAAAATGGAGAAGATTGTCATGGGGACCGCAAGGCTAACCCCCGCTCTAGCAGGGAAAATGGCCTTTAAAATGCATGTTGTAAAATGCATGTTGATGTTACCTGTGTGGGTTCTCAAAACCGCAACAATATTATCATCCATATTCCTGATGATATCATCATCCCTATTCCTGATTATATCATCATCCCTATTACTGATGATATCATCATCCCTATTCCTGATTATATCATCATCCCTATTCCTGATTATATCATCATCCCTATTACTGATGATATCATCATCCCTGTTCCTCCTGATATTCCTATTCCTCCTGATATAATCATTCTTATTCTTCCTCATGTTCCTATTCCTCCTGATATTCCTATTCCTCCTGGTATCATTCCTATACCTCCTGATATAATCATTCTTATTCTTCCTCATGTTCCTATTCCTCCTGATAAATCCTATTCCTCCTGATGTAACCATTCGTATTCCTCCTGATATCATTCCTATTCGTCCTGATATCATGCCAATTCCTCCTGATATAATCATTCTTATTCTTCCTCATGTTCCTATTCCTCCTGATATTCCTATTCCTCCTGATGTAACCATTCGTATTCCTCCTGATATCATTCCTATTCGTCCTGATATCATTCCAATTCCTCCTGATATAATCATTCTTATTCTTCCTCATGTTCCTATTCCTCCTGATATTCCTATTCCTCCTGATGTCATCATTCCTTTTCCTCCTGATATAATCATTCTTATTCTTCCTGATGTTCCTATCGGATTCATTCCTCTCAAAGAGATCATTGACTCTCTCCGAATTCGCATCACCATTAGCTGCAGGAATCGCTCTTCTTCTTCTTTTATCACTACCCAAGCCTCCGCCCAAAGAGAACCGATTTTGATCATTGACCACCTCAGATTCCTACACGTACTCTACCTTGATCATTCTCTGCTCTCTCATACAACCCTCACTGTAACCAGCGCATCCTCCAAAGTACTTGAATTGTCCCACATATTTTTAATCCCTATCCCTTCGTAATATCCATATCCTGTCTTCCCTCTTTCTTGCCGACCATGACCTCTGTTTTCCCCATACAGTCGTGGCCAAAAATATTGGCACCCTTGCACTTTTTTTCAAACAATGCACCATTTCTTCCAGAAGATTGTTGAAATTAAATAATCTTTTGACATCCACATATGTATTTCTTTGGTTTTCAGTGGAACAAAACAAAAAAAAGCTGAAATAATTTCTAAATCTTAGCTTATTCCATACAGAAATCCGAAAATGGTCCGGACAATATTTTTGGCACCTTTTAGAAGTTGTTAGAAATAATTAGATTTCAAGCAGGTGATTCTCCTTTACTTCGGAATTGAACTCACCTGTGGTGAGTTGCAGGTGCCTGCAACATAGAAAATCACTCATTCAACCAGTTTGAATCGAGAAAAGGAGTCATTCTGCTGTTTTGTGTCACTGTGTGTCAATGAGCATACAACAACACAACAACATGCATTTTAAGGCCATTTTCCCTGCTAGAGCAGGGGTTAGCCTTGCGGTCCCCAAGACGATCCTCTCCATTTTGCCCTATTTTCGGCATCTCCCCTTGTTAACCCCCTTGCCCGCATTTCTTCTTCCACCATCTTTAGCCAAGTCTTTCTCGGTCTTCCCCGTCCTCTACTTCCTTCTGCATTCATTTCCATCACTCTTCTCAACCAGTCACTTTCATCCTTCCTCAACACATGACCAAACCATCTCAAGCTGTTTCTCTTCACAGCATCCATCACAGGCTCTATTCCCATCATCTTTCGCAATTCATCATTTGTCTTCCTCTCTCTCTCAACGATACTCCGCACATCCGTCGAACCATTCGCATTTCCACCCTTTCCAACCTTCGTTGCTGCTCTACGTTCATTACCCATGTCTCGCTCCCATAAATCATAACACTTCTCACACATGCAGCATACACCTTTCCCTTCAGCTTCAACGACACTCCCCTCATCATCAGCACGCCACTCAGTTCCCGAAACTTCTTCCATGCACATCTCACTCGAGCAACCGTTGCCGAGTCTGATCCACCTTCTCCATTCAGCATGTCTCCGAGGTAGCAAAATGTTTTCACACCTTCCAGCTTCACGCCGTCTCCAAGATCCAACTCAACATTTCCTCCTTCTGCAGCTCCCTCTGTGCACACCTTACATTTGAATGTAGCTGCCACACTGGTTAATGACCCTCTCAGACCACTACATTTTTGATGAACCCACTCAGCGCACATTGTACACTGAATGGAGTTCACTCCGACACCCTTCCTACACACAGCACAGGGCCACTTCCCAGTTATTTCCACCTCACCACATGCTTTACCACTTGCCATCACCTTCGTCTTTCCGATATTCACCTTCAGACCTTTTGTCTCCATACATTCCTTCCACGTGTTCATCTTTTCCTTCAGTCCATCCATACTTTCCGCAATCAACACCAGATCATCTGCATACAACAACTCCCACGGTAAACCCTCCTTTACATTCTGAGCCAGCACCTCCATCACAGCTACAAATAGTAGTGGACTTAGTACCGACCCCTGATGCACTCCCACCTTCACCTCAAACTCACCACTGTTCCCGTCCTTCGTCCTTACAGCTGTGCGCACTCTTTTGTACATTGCCATCACTACTCTGATCAACCATTCCTCCACTCCTAACTTCCTCAATGCCCATGTCAATACTTTGCGTGGAACCCGATCGAATGCTTTCTCCAGATCAACAAACCCAAGAAACAACTTCTTCCTCTTCTCCATGTACTTCTCCTGCAACTGCCTCACAATGAAAAGCGCGTCTGTCGTTCCTCTTCCTGGCATGAATCCAAACTGCATTTCGTCGATCTTCACTTTCTTCCTTATCCTCCTCTCCAACACCCTTTCCAATACCTTCATTCCATGCTCCAATAACTTTATCGCTCCGTACGAGCCACACTCCAGAGGGTCACCTTTCCCCTTGTATAGAGGGACGAGGGTACTCAGTTCCCAATCCACTGGAATGCGGCCTTCTTTCACCACCAGATTACAGATCTCTGTCATTCTCTTCACACCCCAACTTCCTGCTGCCTTCAACATATCTCGCACAACTCTCGTCGGCCCTCCCACCTTTCTACCCTTCATTGCTTTTATCGCTTCTTCAACTTCCTTCTCAGTTATCTTCTCTGCCGGTCCTAAAACTGGGTTACTCTCTATGTTGCCATCCCATTCATTCTCTGTATTCAACAGCATTTCCATATATCTTTTCCATTTTCCTTTAATTCCATCTGGGTCGACAACGATTTGTCCCACTTCATCCTTCAAGCAACTCACCCCCATCACATCACACCTCTCTTTCGCTATCTGCTTTGCAATCCTGAATACTGCTTTCTGACCCTCTTCCGAATCCAAGCGTTCTCCGAACATTTTCCTACATGCCTCCTGCGCCTTTGCTACCCCTTTCTTTGCAGCCTTCCTGGCTGCCTTATAACTTTCATGCTCTGCTGTTTCTGCTCCCGTACCCTTCGCCTTCTGCCACTCCTTGAACTTCTTCCTCTTCTCGTCAATCCTCTTTCCAACTTCATCATCCCACCACCATGTTTCCGAGTGCCTCGGTGGTCCTTTTGTCCATCCACATACCTCACCAACGGCTCCCAACAGACTAGCTTTCATTGACATCCAACCACTTTCAAGCTCAACCACATCATCCTCGACCCTACTCAGCCTCTCTTTTAATGCCTCCCTTACTGTCACCTCTTTCAACCTCCACACCTTCATTCTCGGTTGGTACTTCACCCGCCGAGCTCTCCTCGCACCTTTCACCCTTACGTCGCAGACAACCAAGTGGTGCTGTGAAACAGCCTCCTCCCCCGGGATCACCTTTGTGTCCCGGAGGTGCCCCCTATCTCGCCTACGCACCATTAGGTAGTCAACGGTTGTCGTCGACCCACCTGACGTGTATGTAACAAGCTTATTATCCTCTTTCTGGAACTGAGTATTACAAATCAACAAATCAGCTGCATCAGCAAACTCCAAAATCCTTTCACCTTCTCCATTTCTCACAGCATATCCGTAACCCCCATGACCTCCCTCAAAACCATCCATACTCCTTCCCACATGTCCATTTAGGTCTCCTCCTACCACAACAACTTCCTCATCTTTCACGTTTTCCATCAGCTTCTCTATCGCACACCAGAACTTGTCCTTCTCTTCATCGCTTCGACCAACCTGCGGAGCATATCCTGAGATGACGTTCACCAAGAGCTTTCCAATCATCATTTTCACCATCATCAACCTATCACTCACTCTGGTCACACTCACCACACTGTCTACAAACTCCTCAGAAAACAGGACACCAACAACACCATTCACGCCCTCCAGGCACCCTTGCCACACAAACTTGTATTTCTGTCCCTGCCTACCCTTCACCATTCTCACACCACTTCCCTTCCATCTCGTCTCTTGCACACAACATATGTCCACTCTTCTTCTGACCAATACTTCCACCACTTCTCCTGATCTCCCTGTCATTGTCCCTACATTCCATGTCCCAAACCTCAGAAACCGATCTCCACTTCGGGCTGTACACTGCCCACATGTAGTTGTAATTGTCATGGTTCTCTTTTTGAGGCAATGTTTTTTATGGCCGGATGCCCTTCCTGACGCCAACTCTCTTAATCGCCTCTTACGACACGCAGGGATACGGCGTACCTATTCTTATCCAGGGTACACACTGGGAAACGTTTAAAACATGGACATTTTGGGGGGTTGGGGGGGGGGGGCGGCGTCAGCATCACTGCTGCGGTTTAAACATATTTAAATAAATATTTAAACAAAACCATGAAAAACAATCTGGGAAAAGTCTCTAAGTGAGAACGTGGATTTGAGAAAGCAGGAGCAGAGGTGAAAGAAAAACGAGATATAGGAGGCGGGGCAAAAGTCGAGACGAGGAGGCCGCACGAGACACAAGGCCGCATGAGGCGCACGGCGCGAACAAAGAAACGACTAATTACACACAAATTTGCAACAACTCCAAAACCAAATAGAAACACACAATAACACATACACAACAAAATACGCAGCGGAAATTTGACAAAGAAACGAACGGGAAAACACTCAAACTTTGATGCCATGGAGAGATCGAAGCAAGCCCCGTCACTCGAGGGACCGGAACTCTATTCCTGATGATATCATCATTCCTATTCCTGATGATATCATCATCCATATTCCTGATGATATCATCATCCATATTCCTGATGATATCATCATCCCTATTTCTGATTATATAATTATTCTTATTCCTGATGGTATCATCATTCCTATTCCTGATGATATCATCATCCCAATTCCTGATGATATCATCATCCCTATTCCTGATTATATCATCATTCCTATTACTGATATCATCATCCCTATTCCTGATGATATTGTTGCGGATCTCCAACGTCGGCCTTCCCCTTATCAAGGGGGGATTAATCCCCTTGTCCTTTTACTGGCCGACGCGATCCCGGGGCTATCACGTTCCTTCCGGTCAGCGCTGAATAGGGTGGTTGGTCGAATTGGTCCTATTACCTAAGTACCAGCGCCTTCCGGGAAGCAAGGAAATAACCCCACCCGAACCACGGCGTTGGTGGACACGCCGAGCGATTTGCGAGCCGCGATTCGGGCCGTTAACGGGAACTAACCCCGATTCGAGCGGTTGTCAATCGTGCCACGCTTACCCAATTGAGAAATCACGAAGACGGTCGAATCAGGAAAGACAGGAAGAACAGATCGGTTTATTAACTATTTACACAGGAAGAGGAAGAAGAGGAAAGAGAAAGAGCAATGTACAATGAAGAGGAAGAAGCAGATACACAGGGCAGCCTTATACAGTCTTATACTTATCCCTGGACACGGGCCCGTTCACACTCAGATTCACTCACACGGGGATGTAGATGGTCGGGTTGAAGGTCCAAAGATGGCCTCCACAGCTTGTCCGGTCCCCGACTCGTACCGTGCAGGCGGTGGAAGACGGCAGGCAGCTCTCCGCGTGGCGTAGGCGTGAGGCGGACAATTATATCGGGGAAAGGTCGGTAAGCTGGCGATTATATTTTGTATGTAATACTTGTACCGGCACCTTTATACGCGCTCCCGGTATCGCTGGGTACAATACGCCACTTCCCCAAGCCCTCTGCAATGCCACGTAAACCATTAAATACGGGCGCCTTCCACAATAGTCCTTCTGTACGAATGCCAATGCTTGGCTTCCCTCACGAGTCCTCACAATGGTCCTTCTCAACGCTGCAGTCCTCTGCAATGCGTGCCGCGCGCCAGTCCTTAGTAAAGCGCAATCAATCCTTTCAAGGCTTGTCACAGCGCGTCTCTTCTCATAACTTGATACTGCAACTGCAACTGTTGTTTTTTCCCTCGTGGTCCCCCTGTACTGTCTTTCCCTCGCGGTCCCCATGTGCTGTCTTTGTCTTTCCCTCGTGGTCCCCCTGTACTGTCTTTCCGTCGCGGTCCCCATGTGCTGTCTTTGTCTTTCCCTCGTGGTCCCCATGTGCTGTCTTTGTCTTTCCCTCGTGGTCCCCATGTGCTGTCTTTGTCTTTCCCTGGCGGTCCCCATGTGCTGTCTTTGTCTTTCCCTCGCGGTCCCCATGTGCTGTCTTTGTCTTTCCCTCGTGGTCCCCATGTGCTGTCTTTGTCTTTCCCTCGCGGTCCCCATGTGCTGTCTTTGTCTTTCCCTCGTGGTCCCCATGTGCTGTCTTTGTCTTTCCCTCGCGGTCCCCATGTGCTGTCTTTGTCTTTCCCTCGCGGTCCCCATGTGCTGTCTTTGTCTTTCCCTCGCGGTCCCCATGTGCTGTCTTTGTCTTTCCCTCGTGGTCCCCATGTGCTGTCTTTGTCTTTCCCTCGCGGTCCCCATGTGCTGTCTTTGTCTTTCCCTCGTGGTCCCCCTGTACTGTCTTTCCCTCGTGGTCCCCATGTGCTGTCTTTGTCTTTCCCTCGCGGTCCCCATGTGCTGTCTTTGTCTTTCCCTCGTGGTCCCCATGTGCTGTCTTTGTCTTTCCCTCGCGGTCCCCATGTACTGTCTTTCCCTCGCGGTCCCCATGTGCTGTCTTTGTCTTTCCCTCGCGGTCCCCATGTGCTGTCTTTGTCTTTCCCTCGTGGTCCCCATGTGCTGTCTTTGTCTTTCCCTCGTGGTCCCCCTGTACTGTCTTTCCCTCGTGGTCCCCATGTGCTGTCTTTGTCTTTCCCTCGTGATCCCCCTGTACTGTCTTTCCCTCGCGGTCCCCATGTGCTGTCTTTGTCTTTCCCTCGCGGTCCCCATGTGCTGTCTTTGTCTTTCCCTCGTGGTCCCCATGTGCTGTCTTTGTCTTTCCCTCGCGGTCCCCATGTGCTGTCTTTGTCTTTCCCTCGTGGTCCCTCTGTACTGTCTTTCCCTCGCGGTCCCCATGTGCTGTCTTTGTCTTTCCCTCGCGGTCCCAATGTGCTGTCTTTGTCTTTCCCTCGTGGTCCCCATGTGCTGTCCTTGTCTTTCCCTCGTGGTCCCCATGTGCTGTCTTTGTCTTTCCCTCGTGGTCCCCATGTGCTGTCTTTGTCTTTCCCTCACGGTCCCCATGTGCTGTCTTTGTCTTTCCCACGTGGTCCCCATGTGCTGTATTTGTCTTTCCCTCGCGGTCCCCATGTGCTGTCTTTGTCTTTCCCTCGCGGTCCCCATGTGCTGTCTTTGTCTTTCCCTCGTGGTCCCCCTGTACTGTCTTTCCCTCGCGGTCCCCATGTGCTGTCTTTGTCTTTCCCTCGTGGTCCCCCTGTACTGTCTTTCCCTCGCGGTCCCCATGTGCTGTCTTTGTCTTTCCCTCGCGGTCCCCATGTGCTGTCTTTGTCTTTCCCTCGTGGTCCCCATGTGCTGTCTTTGTCTTTCCCTCGTGGTCCCCATGTGCTGTCTTTGTCTTTCCCTCATGGTCCCCCTGTACTGTCTTTCCCTCGCGGGCCCCATGTGCTGTCTTTGTCTTTCCCTCGTGGTCCCCCTGTACTGTCTTTCCCTCGCGGTCCCCATGTGCTGTCTTTGTCTTTCCCTCGCGGTCCCCATGTGCTGTCTTTCCCTCGCGGTCCCCATGTGCTGTCTTTGTCTTTCCCTCGCGGTCCCCATGTGCTGTCTTTGTTTTTCCCTCGTGGTCCCCATGTGCTGTCTTTGTCTTTCCCTCGCGGTCCCCATGTGCTGTCTTTGTCTTTCCCTCGCTGTCCCCATGTGCTGTCTTTGTCTTTCCCTCGCGGTCCCCATGTGCTGTCTTTGTCTTTCTGTCGCGGTCCCCATGTGCTGTCTTTGTCTTTCCGTCGCGGTCCCCATGTGCTGTCTTTGTCTTTCCCTCGCGGTACCCATGTGCTGTCTTTGTCTTTCCCTCGTGGTCCCCATGTGCTGTCTTTGTCTTTCCCTCGCGGTCCCCATGTGCTGTCTTTGTCTTTCCCTTGTGGACCCCATGTGCTGTCTTTGTCTTTCCCTCGTGGTCCCCATGTGCTGTCTTTGTCTTTCCCTCGTGGTCCCCCTGTACTGTCTTTCCCTCGCGGTCCCCATGTGCTGTCTTTGTCTTTCCCTCGTGGTCCCCCTGTACTGTCTTTCCCTCGCGGTCCCCATGTGCTGTCTTTGTCTTTCCCTCGCGGTCACCATGTGCTGTCTTTGTCTTTCCCTCGTGGTCCCCATGTGCTGTCTTTGTCTTTCCCTCGCGGTCCCCATGTGCTGTCTTTGTCTTTCCCTCGCGGTCCCCATGTGCTGTCTTTGTCTTTCCCTCGTGGTCCCCATGTGCTGTCTTTGTCTTTCCCTCGCGGTCCCCATGTGCTGTCTTTGTCTTTCCCTCATGGTCCCCACGTGCTGTCTTTGTCTTTCCCTCGCGGTCCCCATGTGCTGTCTTTGTCTTTCCCTCGCGGTCCCCATTTGCTGTCTTTGTCTTTCCATCGCGGTCCCCATGTGCTCTCTTTGTCTTTCCCTCGTGGTCCCCATGTGCTGTCTTTGTCTTTCCCTCGCGGTCCCCATGTGCTGTCTTTGTCTTTCCCTCGTGGTCCCCCTGTACTGTCTTTCCCTCGCGGTCCCCATGTGCTGTCTTTGTCTTTCCCTCGCGGTCCCCATGTGCAGTCTTTGTCTTTCCCTCGTGGTCCCCCTGTACTGTCTTTCCCTCGCGGTCCCCATGTGCTGTCTTTGTCTTTCCCTCGTGGTCCCCCTGTACTGTCTTTCCCTCGCGGTCCCCATGTGCTGTCTTTGTCTTTCCCTCGCGGTCCCCATGTGCTGTCTTTGTCTTTCCCTCATGGTCCCCCTGTACTATCTTTCCCTCGCAGTCCCCATGTGCTGTCTTTGTCTTTCCCTCATGGTCCCCATGTGCTGTCTTTGTCTTTCCCTCGTGGTCCCCCTGTACTGTCTTTCCCTCGCGGTCCCCATGTGCTGTCTTTGTCTTTCCCTCGCGGTCCCCATGTGCTGTCTTTGTCTTTCCCTCGTGGTCCCCATGTGCTGTCTTTGTCTTTCCCTCGCGGTCCCCATGTGCTGTCTTTGTCTTTCCCTCGCGGTCCCCATGTGCTGTCTTTGTCTTTCCCTCGCGGTCCCCATGTGCTGTCTTTGTCTTTCCCTCGTGGTCCCCATGTGCTGTCTTTGTCTTTCCCTCGTGGTCCCCATGTGCTGTCTTTGTCTTTCCCTCGCGGTCCCCATGTGCTGTCTTTGTCTTTCCCTCGCGGTCCCCATGTGCTGTCTTTGTCTTTCCCTCGCGGTCCCCATGTGCTGTCTTTGTCTTTCCTTCGCGGTTCCCATGTGCTGTCTTTGTCTTTCCCTCGCGGTCCCCATGTGCTGTCTTTGTCTTTCCCTCGCGGTCCCCATGTGCTGTCTTTGTCTTTCCCTCGTGGTCCCCCTGTACTGTCTTTGTCTTTCCCTCGCGGTTGTCAGCTCTTTCACGAGCCTCGATTCAGTATAGAAAAAAAAAAAAAAAAAAACTGACGAGTGCCTCTCCCTTCTCATAACTTGATACTGCAACTGACGAGCGCCTCTCCCTTCTCATAACTTGATACTGCAACTGACGAGCGCCTCTCCCTTCTCATAACTTGATACTGCAACTGACGAGCGCCTCTCCCTTCTCATAACTTGATACTGCAACTGACGAGCGCCTCTCCCTTCTCATAACTGAGGTGGGGGCCTCGCGCAACGGGTTTTATTGCCTCGCCCAGCGAACCCTCTGGAATTTCTAGCCACACCCTGTCAGGCGATGTCGCCTCAGCCCTGATTGGCTGGTGGCCCTTACCGTCCCTCCTGCTGCCGATCCGATCTCAGCCTCGCTGCCGCTCCACCCCCTTTTTGGGCCTTACCTCGTGGCTGGGCTAGTTCCAGCAAACCAAGAGCAGCAAACGCTGCTGGCAGCCAAAGCGTAACAAACTGCGAACATCCCAAACTGCGAGCATCCCAAGCGTAACAAACTGCGAGTTGTAAAATGGGGCGCGGGATGGATTCTGCCCAACGAGGTGGAATTTGGAGGGTGGAGGCACAATGGAACGGGACCTACTCTTATTTGTTTTACACAACGCAGATGCAACTATTGGAAATGGCCTTATCCTAAACACATACTATGAAATAACTGACGTCTTAAGGTGACCTACGTGTTGCATGTGGCCTAACTATGGGGTGCAACCTTTAACCTTTAATGATGTTAAGTGGGACAAATTGTTGTCGACCCAGATGGAATTAAAGGAAGATGGAAAAGATATATGGAAATGCTGTTGAATACAGAGAATGAATGGGATGGCAACATAGAGAGTAACCCAGTTTTAGGACCGGCAGAGAAGATAACTGAGAAGGAAGTTGAGGAAGCGATAAAAGCAATGAAGGGTAGAAAAGCGGGAGGGCCGACGGGAGTTGTGGGAGATATGTTGAAGGCAGCAGGAAGTTGGGGTGTGAAGAGAATGACAGAGATCTGTAATCTGGTGGTGAAAGAAGGCTGCATTCCAGTGGATTGGGAACTGAGTACCCTCGTCCCTCTATACAAGGGGAAAGGTGACCCTCTGGAGTGTGGCTCGTACCGAGCGATAAAGTTATTGGAGCATGGAATGAAGGTATTGGAAAGGGTGTTGGAGAGGAGGATAAGGAAGAAAGTGAAGATCGACGAAATGCAGTTTGGATTTATGCCAGGAAGAGGACGTGCTTTTCATTGTGAGGCAGTTGCAGGTGAAGTACATGGAGAAGAGGAAGAAGTTGTTTCTTGGGTTTGTTGATCTGGAGAAAGCATTCGATCGGGTTCCACGCAAAGTATTGACATGGGCATTGAGGAAGTTAGGAGTGGAGGAATGGTTGATCAGAGTAGTGATGGCAATGTATAAAAGAGCGCGCACAGCTGTAAGGACGAAGGACGGGAACAGTGGTGAGTTTGAGGTGAAGGTGGGAGTGCATCAGGGGTCGGTACTAAGTCCACTACTATTTGTAGCTGTGATGGAGGTGCTGGCTCAGAACGTAAAGGAGGGTTTACCGTGGGAGTTGTTGTATGCAGATGATCTGGTGTTGATTGCGGAAAGTATGGATGGACTGAAGGAAAAGATGAACACGTGGAAGGAATGTATGGAGACAAAAGGTCTGAAGGTGAATATCGGAAAGACGAAGGTGATGGCAAGTGGTAAAGCATGTGGTGAGGTGGAAAGAACTGGGAAGTGGCCCTGTGCTGTGTGTAGGAAGGGTGTCGGAGTGAACTCCATTCAGTGTACAATGTGCGCTGAGTGGGTTCATCAAAAATGTAGTGGTCTGAGAGGGTCATTAACCAGTGTGGCAGCTACATTCAAATGTAAGGTGTGCACAGAGGGAGCTGCAGATGGAGCAAATGTTGAGTTGGATCTTGGAGACGGCGTGAAGCTGGAAGGTGTGAAAACATTTTGCTACCTCGGAGACATGCTGAATGGAAAAGGTGGATCAGACTCGGCAACGGTTGCTCGAGTGAGATGTGCATGGAAGAAGTTTCGGGAATTGAGTGGCGTGCTGATGATGAGGGGAGTGTCGTTGAAGCTGAAGGGAAAGGTGTATGCTGCATGTGTGAGAAGTGTTATGATTTATGGGAGCGAGACATGGGTAATGAACGTAGAGCAGCAACGAAGGTTGGAAAGGGTGGAAATGCGAATGGTTCGACGGATGTGCGGAGTATCGTTGAGAGAGAGGAAGACAAATGATGAATTGCGAAAGATGATGGGAATAGAGCCTGTGATTAATGCTGTGAAGAGGAACAGGTTGAGATGGTTTGGTCATGTGTTGAGGAAGGATGAAAGTGACTGGTTGAGAAGAGTGATGGAAATGAATGTAGAAGGAAGTAGAAGACGGGGAAGACCGAGAAAGACTTGGCTAAAGATGGTGGAAGAAGAAATGCGGGCAAGGGGGTTAACAAGGAGAGATGCAGAAAATAGGGCAAAATGGAGAAGATTGTCATGGGGACCGCAAGGCTAACCCCCGCTCTAGCAGGGAAAATGGCCTTTAAAATGCATGTTGTAAAATGCATGTTGATGTTACCTGTGTGGGTTCTCAAAACCGCAACAATATTATCATCCATATTCCTGATGATATCATCATCCCTATTCCTGATTATATCATCATCCCTATTACTGATGATATCATCATCCCTATTCCTGATTATATCATCATCCCTATTCCTGATTATATCATCATCCCTATTACTGATGATATCATCATCCCTGTTCCTCCTGATATTCCTATTCCTCCTGATATAATCATTCTTATTCTTCCTCATGTTCCTATTCCTCCTGATATTCCTATTCCTCCTGGTATCATTCCTATACCTCCTGATATAATCATTCTTATTCTTCCTCATGTTCCTATTCCTCCTGATAAATCCTATTCCTCCTGATGTAACCATTCGTATTCCTCCTGATATCATTCCTATTCGTCCTGATATCATGCCAATTCCTCCTGATATAATCATTCTTATTCTTCCTCATGTTCCTATTCCTCCTGATATTCCTATTCCTCCTGATGTAACCATTCGTATTCCTCCTGATATCATTCCTATTCGTCCTGATATCATTCCAATTCCTCCTGATATAATCATTCTTATTCTTCCTCATGTTCCTATCGGATTCATTCCTCTCAAAGAGATCATTGACTCTCTCCGAATTCGCATCACCATTATCTGCAGGAATCGCTCTTCTTCTTCTTTTATCACTACCCAAGCCTCCGCCCAAAGAGAACCGATTTTGATCATTGACCACCTCAGATTCCTACACGTACTCTACCTTGATCATTCTCTGCTCTCTCATACAACCCTCACTGTAACCAGCGCATCCTCCAAAGTACTTGAATTGTCCCACATATTTTTAATCCCTATCCCTTCGTAATATCCATATCCTGTCTTCCCTCTTTCTTGCCGACCATGACCTCTGTTTTCCCCATACAGTCGTGGCCAAAAATATTGGCACCCTTGCACTTTTTTTCAAACAATGCACCATTTCTTCCAGAAGATTGTTGAAATTAAATAATCTTTTGACATCCACATATGTATTTCTTTGGTTTTCAGTGGAACAAAACAAAAAAAAGCTGAAATAATTTCTAAATCTTAGCTTATTCCATACAGAAATCCGAAAATGGTCCGGACAATATTTTTGGCACCTTTTAGAAGTTGTTAGAAATAATTAGATTTCAAGCAGGTGATTCTCCTTTACTTCGGAATTGAACTCACCTGTGGTGAGTTGCAGGTGCCTGCAACATAGAAAATCACTCATTCAACCAGTTTGAATCGAGAAAAGGAGTCATTCTGCTGTTTTGTGTCACTGTGTGTCAATGAGCATACAACAACACAACAACATGCATTTTAAGGCCATTTTCCCTGCTAGAGCAGGGGTTAGCCTTGCGGTCCCCAAGACGATCCTCTCCATTTTGCCCTATTTTCGGCATCTCCCCTTGTTAACCCCCTTGCCCGCATTTCTTCTTCCACCATCTTTAGCCAAGTCTTTCTCGGTCTTCCCCGTCCTCTACTTCCTTCTGCATTCATTTCCATCACTCTTCTCAACCAGTCACTTTCATCCTTCCTCAACACATGACCAAACCATCTCAAGCTGTTTCTCTTCACAGCATCCATCACAGGCTCTATTCCCATCATCTTTCGCAATTCATCATTTGTCTTCCTCTCTCTCTCAACGATACTCCGCACATCCACCGAACCATTCGCATTTCCACCCTTTCCAGCCTTCGTTGCTGCTCTACGTTCATTACCCATGTCTCGCTCCCATAAATCATAACACTTCTCACACATGCAGCATACACCTTTCCCTTCAGCTTCAACGACACTCCCCTCCTCATCAGCACGCCACTCAGTTCCCGAAACTTCTTCCATGCACATCTCACTCCAGCAACCATTGCTGAGTCTGATCCACCTTCTCCATTCAGCATTTCTCCGAGGTAGCAAAATGTTTTCACACCTTCCAGCTTCACGCCGTCTCCAAGATCCAACTCAACATTTCCTCCATCTGCAGCTCCCTCTGTGCACACCTTACATTTGAATGTAGCTGCCACACTGGTTAATGACCCTCTCAGACCACTACATTTTTGATGAACCCACTCAGCACACATTGTACATTGAATGGAGTTCACTCCGACACCCTTCCTGCACACAGCACACGGCCACTTCCCAGTTCTTTCCACCTCCCCACATGCTTTACCACTTGCCATCACCTTCGTCTTTCCGATATTCACCTTCAACCTTTTGTCTCCATACATTCCTTCCACTTCTTTATCTTTTCATTCAGTCCATCCATACTTTGCGCAATCAACAACAGATCATCTGCATACAACAACTTCCACGGTAAACCCTCCTTTACATTCCGAGCCAGCACCTCCATCACAGCTACAAATAGTAGTGGACTTAGTAATGAGCCCTGATGCACTCCCACCTTCACCTCAAACTCACCACTGTTCCCATCCTTCGTCCTTACAGCTGTGCGTGCTCTTTTGTACACTGCCATCACTACTCTGATCAACCATTCCTCCACTCCTAACTTCCTCAATGCCCATGCCACTACTTCGCGTGGAACCCTATCGAATGCTTTCTCCAGATCAACAAACCCAAGAAACAACTTCTTCCTCTTCTCCATGTACTTCTCCTGCAACTGTCTTACAATAAAAAAACGCGTCTGTCGTTCCTCTTCCTGGCATAAATCCAGAACTGCATTTCGTCAATCTTCACTTTCTTCCTTATCCTCCTCTCCAACACCCTTTCCAATACCTTCATTCCATGCTCCAATAACTTTATTGCTCGATACGAGTAACAGTCCAGAGGGTCACCTTTCCCCTTGTATTGAGGGACGAGGGTACTCAGTTCCCAATCCACTGGAATGCCGCCTTCTTTCACTACCAGCTTACAGATCTCTGTCATTCTCTTCACACCCCAACTTCCTGCTGCCTTCAACATATCTCCCACAACTCCCGTCGGCCCTCCCGCTTTTCTACTCTTCATTGCTTTTATCGCTTTCTCAACTTCCTTCTCAGTTATCTTCTCTGCCAGTCCTAAAACTGGGTTACTCTCTATGTTGCCATCCCATTTATTCTCTGCATTCAACAGCATTTCCATATATCTCTTCCATCTTCTTTTAATCTTCCTTTAATTCCATCTGGGTCCACAACGATTTGTCCCACTTCATCCTTCAAGCAACTCACCCCCATCACATCACACCTCTCTTTCGCTATCTGCTTTGCAATCCCGAATAGCGCTCTCTGACCCTCTTCCGAATCCAAGCGTTCTCCGAACATTTTCCTACATGCCTCCTGCGCCTTTGCTACCTCTTTCTTTGCAGCCTTCTTGGCTGCCTTATAACTTTCACGCTCTGCTTTTTCTGCTCTCGTACCCTTCGCGTTCTGCCACTCCTTGAACTTCTTCCTCTTCTCGTCAATCCTCTTTCCAACTTCATCATCCCACCACCATGTTTCCGAGTGCCTCGGTGGTCCTTTTGTCCATCCACATACCTCGCCAACGGCTCCCAACAGACTATCTTTCATTGACATCCAACCATTTTCAAGCTCAACCACATCATCCTCTACCCTACTCAGCCTCTCTTTTAATGCCTCCCTTACTGTCACCTCTTTCAACCTCCACACCTTCATTCTCGGTTCGTACTTCACCCGCCGAGCCCTCCTCGCACCTTTCACCCTTATGTTGCAGACAACCAAGTGGTGTTGTGAAACAGCCTCCTCCCCCGGGATCACCTTTGTGTCCCGGAGGTGCCCCCTATCTCGCCTACGCACCATCAGGTAGTCAACGGTTGTCGTCGACCCACCTGACGTGTATGTAACAAGCTTATTATCCTCTTTCTGGAACTGAGTATTACAAATCAACAAATCAGCTCCATCAGCAAACTCCAAAATCCTTTCACCTTCTCCATTTCTCACACCACATCCGTAACCACCATGAACTCCCTCAAAACCGTCCATACTCCTTCCCACATGTCCATTTAGGTCTCCTCCTACCACAACAACTTCCTCATCTTTCACATTTTACATCAGCTTCTCTGTTGCTCACCAGAACTTGTCCTTCTCTTCATCGCTCCGACCAACCTGCGGAGCATATCCCGAGATGACGTTTACCAAGAGCTTTCCAATCATCATTTTCACCATCATCAGCCTATCACTCACTCTCGTCACTCTACACTCAACTCACTCTCGTCACTCTACTCACTCTACACAATGAGCATGGAGAAAATAAATAAAACCAGAGAATTGTCTGAGAGGTCAGACCCAAGATTGCAGCCAAGCATGGACAATCTCAAGGCCACAAGTCCATCTAAGCCTCTCCTCAGTAAAAGACACATGAAAACCCGCTTGGAGTTTGCAAAAAAGCACCCAAAGGACTCTCAGACTGTGAGAAACAAAATTCTGTGGTCTGATGAAACCAAGATTGAACTGTTTGGCTTTTGTCTGGCCACGTTGCCATATAGCCCAGATCGGTGGAGTGTTGCAGTGATGGTTGTCCTGGAAGTTTCTCCCATCTCCACACAGGATCTCTGGAGCTCAGCCAGAGTGACCATCGGGTTCTTGGTCACCTCTCTTACCAAGGCCCTTCTCCCCCAATTGCTCAGTTTGGCCGGGCGGCCAGCTCTAGGAAGAGTCGTGGTTGTTCCAAACTTCTTCTATTTAAGAATTATGGAGGCCACTGTGCTCTTGGGAACCTTCAATGCAGCAGAGATTTTTGTCCCGCGGAGCGAAAGGGGGACTATGGTTTGTGTGTGCAGGCGTGCGTGCGTGCATGCGTGCGTATGTGCATGCGTGCGTAAGCGAAGGACCGAATTCTAATTTGGTGTGGGTGCAACCCACGTCAAAATCCAAGATGGCCACCGCCATGTATGTCTGAACCTTGTGAGCGGAATATCTTGAAAATAAGCGAAGTACCAACTTCTAATCTGGTGTGTGGGTGTATCTCGGCATAAGGAAGAACGCTATTGAAAATTGGGTCGCCACGTCAAAATCCAAGATGGCCGCCACCATAGATATGTCTGAACCTTGTGAGCGGAATATCTTGAAAAATAAGCAAAGTACCAACTTCTAATCTGGTGTGTGTGTGTCTCGGCATAAGGAAGAACGCTATTGAAAATTGGGTCGCCACGTCAAAATCCAAGATGGCCGCCGCCATGTATGTCTGAACCTTGTGAGCGGAATATCTTGAAAAATAAACGAAGTACCAACTTCTAATCTGGTGTTTGGTTGTATCTTCGCATAAGGAAGAAAGCTATTGAAAAGTGGGTCGGCACGTCAAAATCCAAGATGGCCGCCACCATATATATGTCTGAACCTTGTGAGCGAAATATCTTGAAAAATAAACGAACTACTAACTTCTAATCTGGTGAGTGGGTGTATCTACACTTAAGGAAGAACGCTATCGAAAATTGGTCGCCACGTTAAAATCCAAGATGGCCGCCGCCATGTATGTCTGAACCTTGTGAGCGGAATATCTTGAAAAATAAGCGAAGTACCAACTTCTAATCTGGTGTGTGGGTGTATCTACGCATAAGGGAGAACGCTATTGAAAATTGGGTCGGCACGTCAAAATCCAAGATGGCCGCCTCGCGTCTTCCACTTTGTCCACTCACATCACTTCACCGACGGGGGACCTCGGCGTAACGCTTGTATTTCTTGGTATTTCTATGTATATATGTTTTACCACCGTAGAACAATAGCACTTTGTATGTTCAGTCCCCACATATTAGGTATAAAGGAACTGCTCAACGGTGAAAAAATGAAACTTGGCATATGTCATCAACTCCCCATTGGTGATATAGGGTGATAACGATGACATCGTCAGTGAAGTGGTATTCCAGCCACAATTGGTTGAATCAAAATTCTCATCTGAAACTTCTCCGACTTGATGTGAGTGAATAATTACCTCCATCACCAAAGGTGGATGGAGGTTGTTTTCACCCCTGTCTGTCTGTTTGTTTGTCTGTCTGTGAACAATTTATCTCAAAACGTTGTGGACGGATTCGGGTGAAATTTGCCAGAGATGTAGTGTATGTGACCAGGATGAAATGATTAGATTTTGGTGAGGATCCGGATTCGGATCCGGCTTGTATTTTTTAAGTGATTCTTCACCATTGGGAGATAGAGCCAAAAACGATACATAGTAGGATATCTTAAAAAGTTACGGATGGATTTGGACGATACCTGGTGGAGAGGTGGTGTGTGTGACGAGGACGAATCAATTTGATTTTGGTGAAGATCTGAATATGGATTCGGATATGATAATTATTCAATTTTTAAGTGTTTCTTCACCATTGAGAGATCGTGCGAAAAGCGATATATAACATGATATTTAAAAAAGTTATAGATGACTTATGACAAAACTAGGTGTATGATTGGTTAGGTGAGAAGAACAAGCCAATTAGATTTTGGTTCAGGTCCGAATCCAGATCTGGCCTAACATTGGGATACAAAACAAACTCTTCAGCCTGGCAGAGAGAGGTATGCGCTCTGCTGAGTGCCGTTCTAGTTGAAGCTATGACATCATCAGCCTTGTGGTCTGGTGGCCATATTGGGTTGAAAATAAAAAGGTAAAAATCTTCTTCTCTGGAGCTATGTAACAGATCGATGCGAAGCTTCATACATATGATCGAATAGCCATGTAACAGAAATGTGGAATATAGTTTGAAAAAAAAAAATTCATACTCACCTTCATTGTCACAATTTAGCCTTTATGTGCTAAATTGTTAAATATCCTAATAATTAATCAATAAAGATACAGATAATGGCAATGTATGTGACATAATAAGGTGCATGGATGATACGGGTATATAGGCCATAATAGTAGCGTGTTCCATTAAAGATGGTATTTTTGTTCAGAATGAGCATGCGAAGCGAGACTATGCGCTCTACGAGTGCCGCTCTCGTTGTGGAAGTAACTATTCCTGCAATCCTCTGGTATCTTCTCCTTCTCTATTTAAATAAATAAATCCCATCTTTTTTTTTTTCATACAACACTGCGGCTAATGGCAGAGCAAGATTTAACTGACAGTGGGGTAGTGGGGCAACACTTGAGCACAACCAATAAGGGAATGAATGAATAGCAAAAGAAAGAAAGAAAGAGAGAGAGAGAGGAGGTGATGAAACACTGAAACTAGTAAGTAATAAGGTTGAGGTTAAGGTTTAACAAACCCACATGTGGAGTGAATGTGTCAGTAAAAACCACATATCGAGTTAAGAAGGGTTGACAAAACCACATGTAGTGTGAATTTTACAATTTCCGACGAAGACAAGTGTTAGGTTTCCTTCAATGGAGAAGTTATATCCATCCAAATTCACCTCAGATAAGTTTTTAAAGCAATAGATGTGAATGATTATAAGGTTGTAATTGTAAGAAAGCACAATCTATGCAAATATAAAATATTTATTAATGAAGGAGCAGAGATGATCCTTAAATTCAATCAGCTGTTTGTGCCACATAAATGTCCAAGGAGAGGTTCTTCCTTCACTTCTCATTCACACTTTGCACCGACATCAGATAACGCCATGGTGGCGGCGAGAATAACCACAGAAGATGACAGTCAGGCAGTTGTCTGCGGGAATTCAATCCATCCTGTAGCGCTCAAGTTCACCAAAGGTGGCGCTATTCAAACAAACTGTAAGAACGAGGACGTATACACCATCATTTTTCCTAGGGATTTTCCAGTGGCCAAATGAACCGCCATCCCTGCTAAAAACTGGTCGGTGCAACATTTTACCTCTGTGACAAATTTGGTCCAAATCCATTCAGAGGTGCAGGAGTGAAGAGGTAGCACACAGACAGACAGACTAAACCCCCCCCCCCCCCAAAAAAAACACCTTTAGAACCCATTTTTCCCCGCAGAGCAGGGGTTGGTGTGTTTTCGGGCACCGTGGTCCCCTTTTTTTGAAGCAATGTTTTATGGCCGGGTGCCCTTCCTGCCACCATCCGTTAGTCGCCTTTTGCGACACACAGGGAATTACCAGTGAACTGGTACTGAATTTACTGACCTCGGAAGGATGACTGGCTGAGTCAACCCCACTGGTGTTAATTCAGCGATCGGCCGGGATTTGAACCCAGGATCCCAAGCCGGCACCCTAACCGCGAAGCCAACACCAGACAGACAGATGGATAGACATTTATTGTTATAGATCTAACTCGTGCTCGTGGTTCTTGTCATAACACCCGACACTGCCCTTCAGCCCAGTGGATGTATGTGTTGATATGATACTCTGTCAATAGTTTTTAGTAAAACTTTTCCAAAAACATTTTTTCCTGACAAACAGCATTTTTTCCCGTGAAATATAATTTTTTTTTTCTGAATCGGAAATGCGTTTTTGCTTATTGTTATGAAATGTTGAAGTCATGATTATTTTGATTGATTGTCCTTTCTGGGTGTTAATTTGAGCTTTGTTTTAAGCAGATTTTATTTCTCTGCAGATTCTATCGTCGTGGTGAAGGTGGAACCTGGACCTACAGATGATTCTCTCTCACAAGGTAAGAATCCAAAATATCATGATAGACGTCTCATCCGGATACCTCCAAAAAGGTTGGCGTGTCTTTAAATAAATACTATGATAGACAGTCGACCCAGAACTTCCTGCCGGATCCCACCCCCAGAGTCGTGTTACCATGCATAGAAGCCTGAGTATGAGCAAATATCGTGCCGACAGTTACGCAACAGATCTTAATAGGTTAGCCGAGCAGAACCAATGTTGCATAATTGCTTCCTTTCATGTATATGCATTCCATCGCCCATCGCGCCAAATATGCATCGCCTCATGGAAGGGAGAGATGGGTGAGGGGCAAGATATGGATGATAGAGAGAGATAAGGAAAGAAGAAGATGGGTACGTTAGTGCCGTGCGAAAGTTCTGGCTAGATCTGATTCAGCCCTCTGTGTTGCCAATGCACTGTGCTTCTCCATGAGCCTGGTAATGAAGTGTACGCAGTGCAAACTAGGTGCTGGTTTTGGTGGAAAACGCTTGAGATGTACAAGGCTGGGGAGGAGGAGGGACAATGCAGCCAAATGGAGGGAATGTAGTGATCGAGATTCATGGCAAAGGTGTGCAAGGCGAGAGGTGAAGGATGTGTGTGTATGTGAAAGCAAAAGAGGCTCAAGAACGAGAGGAAAAGTGAAAGAGGAAGACAAACGTGAAACCGGACGGACAAGAGTGTGAACTGTATGATCTTTCAGACAGACTCAAATAAGACAACTCGCCGAGAAGGCCTTTGCCACCCTTCTGCCCCCCGACAACCTGGAATTGGAACCCTATGGGTTGGGAGTGGTCCCGGGGGATACTGTGGGCATCCGTTCATCCCAACAATGATTCCTGGGGCCACCTGGCGGGTGGTCCTTCACATGGTGCCTGTAAAGCAGGGAGCAGGCGATTGCTGCACTGTATGGAGGGGTGTGTTGCAACCTTGTGTTTGTAGGAAATGGATGCAGACCTGGTTATAGAAGCTGAAAAGAACATTTATCAGATATCTGGACATGCACAGTCCTGCGAAGGCCTTCCTTGGCACTACTAAGCTGCTCACCGAGCTAACTTGTTAATTCAGTTATGTTACCGAACTAACTTATGAACCAGTGATAGTGTGATTATATAAGATGAACTGATTATATTTCAGCATCAAAAGGTCAAAGGTCAGACAGAGTCTGTAACAGGTTTTCGTTACTGCTATAACTTGAGAATGGCTAAAGGAACTAAGTCAAACTTGGTACAAGTATGTAGAATGATGTAAAGAAAAACGGATTTGATTATGGGGTCAAGAGGTCAAAGGTTAGAGGTCCCATTAAGTAAAAATTCTGTTACCGAGCTAACTTGCGAACCATTGATGGGATTTCGACCAAACTTTGTATAAATATATATTATGATGCAAAGATGAACTGATTCGATTTCAGCATGAAAGGTCAGAGGTCATGACCGGTAAAATTGTGATACTTGAGAACAGCTGAAGGGATTCAAATCAAACTTGGTACAAGTATGTATAATGATGTAATAATGTGGGCGGAGGCATATGGGTTGACGCTGCAATGTCGAAGAGTGCCGTTCTAGTTCTAAAGGTGTTTTGACAGCACACGCTATCGAGAAAGCTACCAATCCAACCTTCATATGCAGGTTCTCCTCACAATGTAAAACAACATGCGATTTATTAGAGTGTTCAGCAGTTATTGAAATTTGTTGCAGCATATAATCAAGATGACACTTGCCATATGTTTGCTTTGGAAGATGTCCACGACCCCAATGGACGAACTCCGTTTATTATATTGGGTAATGCATGTCCGCGTTGCTTTTGTCCATAATCATTAGTAAGAAGGACATACACGTCACATGTATTCCATAATCACGATCCTGATGTTTGCTATAATTGGATATGAATATGCAGATGAAGCGGGTCAAGTGGAGGCTGGATGTCTTCCTGGTAATGCTCTTCGGCCTTCAAACGCTGTCCATGTGAAGGAAGAACTGAAGGAAGATTCTCTATGTGCAGATGGTGAGTACAGTGAGGCTTGTGTTGTCCAGAACGTTTAATTGTGATGCTTTCCTGCGTCTTATTCTAACATTTACATTTCTGTAGTCTCAGGTTTTAGTTTTAGGACTTGTTTTAGTCGAGTCTTAACCTTTGTCAGCGACAGTCAAAAATGAGCCGCACTTCCAGAAAATGATGCAAACAGCAGCCACAGCATACAAAACAACAACAATATTGCCATGTGAAGTTGATTTTTATATTCTCAGGGGCACTTTACCATGATCACAGATAGGATCTAAAAATGGTTTGGAGAAGAGAATCCGGAAACGGAAACCTTCACACTTGCTTGGTGTATATGGAGACCTTGGTCAGCAGGCTCAGAATGTTGTCGTGATATTTGAGACCCCTTTGACTACCACGTAGACGATTTAATATCTCATACCTAATCAAGGTTGCCATAGTCAGTGCATCAGAAGTTTTTTGCAAACCATCTGTGCAATACTTGGGGATATTAAGTACCGTGAAATGGGGTGAATAAGGACAGCAAGGTGAATAGGGACACAAACTGAAAAAAGTTCGGAAACCTTTTTTGCTGAAAATTGATAACCATACTGATTTGTTGATATTTGGGTTGAAAGTGTTCTCTTGTTTTTTTAAAAAGCAACTTATAGTCCCTATTGACCCCATAAATATCGGTTAAATAGGAATAAATAGGATTTTTATGGCTGTCCCTATTCACCCCGTTTTACGGGTGAATAGGGACAGTCACCAATACAAAAAAATAATAATCAAGAAATAGGGACAGTTTGGAGAAACTTTTTATCCCATTTTTTTTTTCATTGGCACCATGGTTTATATTATGGGTGCATATTATGTGCATCCATCTGAGCTATCAATTTAGTAATAAGTTGGAAACTCAGGATTGTTTCTTGATTATTATTTTTTGTATTAGTGACTGTCCCTATTCACCCGTAAAACGGGGTGAATAGGGACAGCCATAAAAATCCTATTTATTCCTATTTAACCCATATATGGGGTTAATAGGGACTATAAGTTGCTTTTTAAAAAAACAAGAGAACACTTTCAACCCAAATATCAACAAATCAGTATGGTTATCAATTTTCAGCGAAGAAAGTTTCCGAACTTTTTTTCAGTTTGTGTCCCTATTGACCTTGCTGTCCCTATTCACCCCATTTCACGGTACATACAGTAGTTCCAGAGCAGGTTGTTTCTCAAAAGATGCTGTCAGTCTGTGATGTATGTTAATATTGTCCACCTTTTTAATTCGTATGTAATCTTCCATGAAGATTTCCATCAGTTTGATGGGGACATATCTATAGATATTGCCGAATGTACAAGGATATCCGTCATCCTTACCAACAATCTTTTCAATCCCCTGTTGACCTTGTCACCCCAACCCTTGTACTTGCAGGAGACTGTATTTCTCCTCTGCTTGTTTTATCCAACTATGGCTCTATTTTCACACTGCCAGCACATTGCTTTCATACCTTTTGTCACCTAATTCTTCCATGAACCTCTATCTTTTCTAAAAAAAAAAGAAAAAAAAAGAGAATGTGCATCAAGAATTATAACGTACAGCGACAGCCAGGTGCGTTGAGAGCCAGCACGTGCCCCGAGGCAAACAACCTTGGGGCCCCCACCCCACTCTTTCTTTCTTTCATAAATTTTTAAGGAAAATTCTTCAATGAAAAACAAAAAACTTTAAAAAAAACAAATGGCCACTTTTATTTAGCCGTATGATCGAAAATAAAGGAGATAGCGGGACGTTTGGAGTCGAGGCTCGTGTAAGAGCTAACACATTACACACAAGAACATGCACGGACCCTTACAACATACAATAAATAAAGGGAGTGGGTGACAAGAGAGGGAGAGAGAGAGGAAAGCACACAAGCACCACAACAGTAGAGAACGGACGTCGGTAGATCTTCGGAAGGGGGAGGGCTGGGGGAGGAGGGACGGGTACACGATATAAAACAAATTGACACAATCAGGAATTTCAGGAAATAAGTTGGAGATTGAAAGAGGTGGATTTGGGGTGTTTTAATCGGGGTAGAAAAGATCAAGGTTTTGGATAGGGGAAGATAAGAGATGGTGGTGAACAGCTGTTTTAAAGACTTGGAGGGAGGAGTGGGATTGAAGAGAGTGAGGGAGTTTATTCCAGAGCCGGGAGAAAAGAGGATGAAAGAGTGAAGGTGAGCGGAAAGTCTTGATTTTGGCAGTGTCACCAGAAGAGGGTTGCTGGCAGATCTTGTGCGTCCTGCAGGAAAATTTGGGGGACAGAGCACAGACAGAGCAGGGGGAGTTTGGCCGGAGAGGAGTCGGTAGAAGACAGAAAGACCACCTACCTGCATGTGGTGAGTGAGTGAAAGGCCCTCAGAATCAGCTTCATCATGGGAGATTCCAATGATTCTGAAAGCTTTGGTTTCAACAGCGTGAAGCCGAGCAAGGTGTGAGGCAGGATCACCAGCCCAGAGGGGAGAGCAGTATTCCATTGAGCTGCGGATGAAAGCTTTGTCATTGACATTTTATATGCTCTCTATGGACCATAATCATGGGTAATATTAACCCTCGCCAGAGAAGAGCGTATTGCATTTGAGTCTGTTTGTCTGTTTGTTTGTTTGTTTACACAGAATGTGAGTAAGGATATTAATTACCTAAGACCTTTTCAACCAGAAGACCCTTTAGTCCCTTTACAACCCTAAGACCCATTAAGACCATGAAGAACCCAAATACCTTAGACACCCCAAGGACCTAAAATACTACAAAGACCCAAAAGACCCCCGAGGACCCAAAAAACCCAGCTCAGGACCCAAAAGATCCTGCTAACTCCGCTGCCCGTCTACTCGCCCATTCCCGGACCCGTGACCACATCACCCCCGTCCTTTACAAGCTTCACTGGCTCCCCATCCCCCAGAGAATCCAGTACAAAATCCTCCTCTTGACCTACAAAGCCCTCCATAACCTGGCCCCATCCTACCTGACTGACCTCTCCAGACACACTCCCACCCGCAACCTCCGCTCTGCTGGTACCAACCTCCTGACCCCCCCCCCGCCCCCCCCCCCCATGCGGACCAAATTCAGATCCTGGGGGGACAGGGCCTTCTCCATCGCTACTCCCACCCTCTGGAACTCACTACCTCACACCATCGGAGACTCCTCCTCACTCACCACATTCAAAACATCACTCAAGACCCACCTGTTCAACACTGCATTCAACATTTAACCCACAGCATTTAACCCCTGACTATCTCTTCTCCTTATCCTTCCTTTTGCTTTGATTATTTACCTGTTGATTTTTGTCTTTTTGCACTTGTTTTTTTGTACTCTGTCAAAGCGTCTTTGGGCTTCTTGAAAAGCGCTATATAAAATAAATGTATTATTATTATTATTATTATTAAGAACCCAAAAGACCCTGCTCAGGACCCAAAAGACCCTGATCAGGACCCAAGAGACCCCAAGGACTCAAACGACCCTGAGGACCCAAAAGACCAAAACGACCCCGAGGACCCAAAAGACCCAAGGGTCCTGGCAAGGGTCTGGAATCTCTGATTGTTCTTTCTTGTTACTTGTGGAGCACCGAGAAGGTACTTACCTGATGAACTGCCCTGTTATTTCATCCTTTTCCTACTCAAGATAATTAAAGGTATGCAAAGTAAGCAAATTAATTATAGAGCATGATTGACTCAATAAACAATCGCCATCTTCCAGAAAGATTTTAAAACCTTTGTTTTTAATATTCTGTGTCATTGTGCAGCACAGAGAAGAAAACAAAATATTTAACTTTTCCCTGGGGGAGCGTGCCTCCCAACCTTTCATGGATGCATTATCCCCTTTGGGTTTTTTGTTCTGCTACTTGTACAGTAAATTAATTTCCTCATATTTCACTAAACATCTATGACATCCCTTGGTTAAATATCCTTCACAGTTAATGCCACAGTGAATAGCATCATCCAGGACGAAATCTCGTGATTTATGGTAATTATTTGAACTTTAACACAGACCATCATATGTCCCTAGTTTTGTTGAACGTTCCCATCTGTTATTTGGGAGTCCCAGGTTATCGTGCATCACAGAATTCTCACATATCTTTAGGTGAAAGTTTCATTAATTTTGCACTTTTATATCTCTTTCCCTTTTAGCACATTTTCGTGTAATTGTCTGTCATCTGTCATCTGTCATCCTTCCGAGGTCGGCAAATTTGAGTACCAGTTCACTGGTAATTCCCTGTTTGTCGTAAAAAGGCGACAAAAAGGGTTGGCGGCAGGAAGGGCATCCGGCCGTAAAACATTGCTTCAAAAAGGGGACCAAAAAACAAGAACAACCACGGTCCCCGAAAAAGGCCAACCCCCGCTTGCGGGGAAAAATGGCCTCTAAAGGTGGTTTTTTTTTTTGGTTTTTTGTTTTTGTCTCACTCAAAAATGGAAAATAACCCTTTGAGTGCGGATGACGTCCAGTGCCGCAACCCGCGAAAAAGTTTTGTGTATGGATGACGTTACGACACGTCATCGACTATACATATAAATAGATCGTCAGTACGTGGTTGCATTCCCGTACCAAAATGCCAAATTAATCCTGTACCGGGGGTATTTTTATCAAAAAAAAATCCCGTACTCAAAGGGTTAACAACCAAGTGAAGTTTGTAGTTTTGTCATTCCTTTCTTTTTAAGATCCAAACCATTGTGTTGCTGCTGTTTTTATATGCTTCTGATACAAATTCTGACTTTCTTTCTGTGAACGATCTTCAGAGAAGTCAAGGAGGATCATCAGGATGTTTCCCTGTACCAAGAATATTCATGCCTTCACTAAGAGATCTTTGCAGCAACACCAGAAGAGTCACTGTGTCATATACAGGGATTATGAACAGAAATGTGGTCATGAACAGGTACACCTGAATATTGACATTTGTGAAAAGACACACAAGGGCAGTGAATGCACTTCGTCATATCAGTTGCTCCTCAGCGCCTCGGGTACACACGAATACCTACACCGTGACAAGTCCGTACAAGTGGTGCAGTATGTGCATTAAAGCATTTGGGCAAAAGTCAACCTACCAAGTATATTTGAGGATTCATACAAGAGAAACACCTTTGAGATGCAGGTTATGTCATACATTTTATCGGAATAACTCAACTTACATCTAGCAGACTCAGTGGTTAGAGCATCTCCTCTGAGTCTGAGAGGTCTGTGGTTTGAACACCTCAGCCGAGTCATACCAAAGGCTTTAAAATGGTACGTGCTGCTTCCTTGCTTGATGTTCAGCATTGAGAAAGTATATAAAGAGTACAGATAAAGCACCATTAGTTGGCCACAATTGTATGTGCTTGCTCGGCACAATCTCCTTCAATGAAGTTCCTTGTTTGAATATATTTTTCTTTTTTACCAGAATCACAAGAGAGCCCCCGCTGGTGAAAAGCTGCACAAGTGCACGATGTGTGATAAATCATTCACGCGGAGCTCAACGTGCCTGGAACATATGCGTGAACACACTGTGGAGATGCCATACAAGTGCACTGTGTGCAATAAATCATTCTGTTACTTCTCAAGCCACCAATTACACATGAGGACCCACACCGGGGAGAAGCTGCATCATTGCACGATGTGCGATAAATCATTCACTCGGAAGGCAACGTGCCTGGAACATATGCGGGTACACACTGGTGAGAAGCCATACAAGTGCAATATGTGCAGTAAATCATTCATTCGGAGGGCAACATGCCTGGATCATATGCGGCTGCACACTGGTGAGGAGCCGTACAAGTGCAATGTGTGCAATAAATCATTTTCTCAGAGGACAACATGCCACAAACACGTGAAGATGCACACTGCTAAAAAAAATCCGCAGATGGAGCTAACAACCAACCTGAGAAACGTATAAAGTGTTCTAAGTGCTCCAAGGCCTAGAATCATTTATCAGCTTCACATCAACATCAAAGTACACAAACGGGAGAGGAAACCTCCAAGTGTTTGTTCTTCTTCGGGAAAGCAAAATGGCTGGCTGTAACCAAAATATGCCAAACAATGACAGAAATTGACTAAAGGGACACAGAACCCTTGTAGGCTGAGGCCGAAGTCTGTGTGGCCACACCGAGCAGCAGGAATGTGCACTGAAAAGAATAATGACTGCACCTTCTGCGGTGAGGAAGTGGATTCCCGCCTCATGATAGGACAGAGCTCAACAACAAAGCTAAAAAGGTGTCGACTGTTCCACAACCAGTAATTATTAGATTCCAGATGAATTGGAGATGATTAATTGAACAGAGTTAGAGCTTAGAGGAGAAGGAAGTCATCCTCCACTGCAAAGCGTATTCTGTGCATGAATCATCGGGGACTAACGGTAAAGGAGAAATATTCATGAAACAGTTGTTTCACAATTTGGTTCATAAATAATGATCCTTCACCGAAAAAGCAGGTGAAGAATTTGATTTTGGGAGAATGCGCTCCCACCTTCTGAAACCCACAAATGGAGATAACAACCAATGGGAGAAACCCTTCAAGTGTCCATGTACTCAAAGTCCTTTGCTTATTCAACAAATTTATACTGTCGTCTAAGAATACATACTGACTATCTCATGAAGCGTGTACATAGAAAACACTGCGACCGGACGTCGTACTCAGATACAAAAAGGAAATTATGGCATTGTGAAGCAATGTGTCACGACCAAGGGACTTTGGTCGGAATGACCCAGAAATTAGAAAAATTACCAGGATCTGAACGACGATGTTGAAATAACCCAGAACCCGAAGATTGTGGCAGTGAGAGTTGGAGCAGCAGGAGTAATAAAGAAGAACTTCACTCAGATTTTGAAAACTATCCTGGGGAATATTACTACAAACAGACTGCAATTGTAGGTTGTCCAGCAGGAATGTGTACGGGGTTCAGCGATGAAACTGAAATGAATCCTTGGAACAAAAATATGAGAACAAGGAAACTTCACAACTTGGTCCGTGAATACAATGGAGGTGGATACGATGATCCCTGGGAGGACGACATTCCACCTTATGACATCTGCAAGTGGAGGTTTCAACCAAAAGGAGAAACGGTTTTGGTGTCGTGTGTTCAGTAATTTAATTTGTTCAGAATTCGTCTTGCCAGGAACACCAAAAGGAATGGTTTGCTTCATTGGATGAACAGACTCCGTTTTGTGCGAGTTTTTATTCCAACTAATCCTCACATTATTTATCTTGTAAATATTCTTGTTTACCAATTCGTTTGTTAATAAAGTATAAGAAGAATTTATTTTATCCGAAACAAAACGCTGAATTTGTGCTCAGCGAACAAATCAATAAATGTCTTTTAGAAAAGTTTTTCTGCAATTTCAACAATTTCTGCAAAAATTGATCTTCAGATCAGTTCCATGTACCTGTGCACCTGCAGATTTATGAGTGATGGTTGAAATGTTTAAGAATAAGATCTTTATATGCAGAAAATCATCCAAGAATGGGTGATGGGAGAAAATGGGAAAACTGTAGAATACCAATAATAACAGTTTTCATTTTTGTCGGTGTTCATGAGATGGTCTTGTTGCGACACTATTTTCCTTTTGGTTTCGTAATGTGTGAATACTTTTCACACCAGATTCAAGAGAGGATGATTGGGCACTTCACTTAGCAGCGATCGGTTCTCCTTTGCCTTGGATGTTTGCCAATGATAGGACAAACTATGTAAGGTATCTTCCTCCCGATGCCTTGAAAGTTTCATGAAAAAAATTGCTTATTAAGTAGGTCAATTTAAAGGTTAAAGGTCATTACGATTCTAGGATTGCTACTTTTGACTTCTGAAAAAGTCAAAAGTAGCGCTTCACGGTCGGAACGTAAATCTTCCTCGCAGTCTAAGGTCTTCTGCACTCTGAAGCAGGTTCTCCTCAAGGATTTCCCTTTATTTGGCTCCATTCATTGTTCCCTCTATCCTTACAAGTCTCCCAGCCCATGCCGCTGAAAAGCATCCCCATAGCATGATGCTGCCACCACCATGCTCCATGGTAGGGTGGGTGATGAGCTGTGCTCGGTTTCCATCAGACGTAGCACAATATTCAGGCCAAAGAGTTCAATTTCTGTCTCATCAGACCACAGAATCTTTGCCTCATGCTCCAAATCTTTCACGTACCTTCTTGCAAACTCCAGGTGTGTGTCATGTGTTTTTTTTTTTTCTCAGGAGTGGCTTCCGTCTGGCCACTCTCCCATAAAGCCTAGATTTGTGAAGTGCTGCAGAGATTGTTGTCCTTCTGGCAGGTTCTCCCATCTCAGCCAAGGAACTCTGTAGTTCTGTTGTTGGGTTATTGGTCAACTCCCTGACCAAGGTCCTCCTTTTGCCCCTTTGGTAAGTTTGGTCGAACCGCCAACTCTATGAATTTGTTTTGTGTTTTATGTCGGTTTGTGTCGGTTTGACTTTTTGTGTGATTAATGTTAGTTCTTTCATGAGCCTCGATCTTGCATACAACAACAACAACAACAACAACAACCCCAAAAAAGAGAGCAGCTAAAATGGAAATGCTTATGAACGTCAGCACAATGAATAAGATCGAAACGGTTCAACAGCTATACAGTCGTGGATAAAAATATTGCCACCCTTGCACTTTTTTCAAACAATGCACCATTTCTTCCAGAAAATTGTTGAAATAAAAAAATCTTTGCATATCGACATTTGTATTTCTTTGGTTTGCAGTGGAACAAAAAAAAAGCTGAAAAAATTACTAAATCTTAGCTTATTCCACACAGAAATACAAAAACGGCCCGGATAATATTATTGGCACCTTTTATAAGTTGTTAGAAACAATTAGATTTCAAACAGGTGATTCTCCTTCACTTTGGAATTGAACTCACCTGTCGTCAGTTGCAGGTGCCTGCAATATAAAAATCACTCATTCAACCAGTTTGAATGGAGAAAAGGAGACATTCTGCTGTTTTGTGTCACTGTGTGTACTGCAATGAACATGGAGAAAAGAAAGAAAACCAGAGAATTGTCTGAGGAGGTCAGACATAAGATTGTAGCCAAGCATGGACAATCTTAAGGCTACAAGTCCATCTCCAGAGACGTTGATGTTCCTGTGTCCACCGCACGCAATGTTATCAGGAAGTTTAAGGTCCATGGCACTGTAGCCAACATCCCTTGACGTGGTCGCAAGAGAAAACTTGATCGAAGATTGCAGCGAAGGATTGTTCTAATGGTGGAGAAAGCACCTCAATCAACTGCCAAACACATTCGAGCTGACCTTCAGACACAAGGTACGACAGTTTCAACTCGCACCATCCGTTGCCAACTCAATGGAAGGGGGATCTATGGAAGGAGACCCAGGAGGACCCCACAGCTGAGAATGCCTGAGTGGAGTTTGCCAAAACACACCTGAACAAGCCAAAATCCTGGGAGAATGTCCTGTTTACAGATGAGACCAGATTAGAGCTTTTTGGTAAAGCACATCATCTATGTTTACAGAAAACAGAATGAAGCCTTCAAAGAAAAGAACACCTTCCCTACAGTCAAACATGGAGGAGGTTCAGTGATGTTTTGGAATTGCTATGCTGCCTCTGGCATTGGGTGCCTTGGATGTGTGCATGGCATCATGAAATCAGGAGATAACCAAGGCATTTTGGAGCGCAATGTTCAACCCGGTGTCAGAAAGCTGGGTCTCCGTTGAAGGTCATGGGTCTTCTAGCAGGACAATGACCCCAAACACACTTCAAAAAGCACCCAGGAATGGTTCAAGACAAACGCTGGACTGTTCTGAAGTGGCCAGCAATGAGTCCAGATCGAAATCCCATTGAACACCTGTGGGGAGATCTGAAAACAGCAGTTGGGAGAAGGCACCCTTCAAATCAGGGAGAACTGGAGCAGTTTGCACAAGAAGAGTGGGACAAACTGCCAATAGAGAGGTGCAGGAAGCTCATTCATGGCTAGAGGAAGCGCTTGACTGCAGGTATTTTGTCCAAAGTCTGTGCTACCAAATATTAAGTCTCGGGTGTCAATAATTTTGTCAATGCTATTTCTTTTTATTTTCTGATTTAAAAGGATATATTACGTTCTGAATTCAAAACAAAGGTTATGTAATATAAACAGTGAAATAAAGAATTGTGGAGACCAAATACTTTTGTCAACTTCAGCTTATTTTTAGAGAAAATTGTGATTTATTTGAAAAAAGTGCAATAGGTGCCAGTATTTTTGGCCACGA
This sequence comes from Myxine glutinosa, assembly GCF_964187855.1. Lineage (NCBI taxonomy): Eukaryota > Metazoa > Chordata > Myxini > Myxiniformes > Myxinidae > Myxine > Myxine glutinosa. The sequence continues at coordinate 24,759,525 of NC_136265.1, forward strand.
CTGTATATCGACAGGTGTGTTTCTTTCGTAATCATGTCCAATCAATTGAAATGGCCACAGGTGGAATCCAAGCAAGTTGAAGAGACATCCCAAGGATGATCCACGAAACTTGCATGCACCTGAGCTCAATTTGGAGTGTCATAGCAAAGGTGTCAAATACTTGTCTCGAGGCATTTCAGCTCTTCATTTTTAATGTATTTTAAAAATTTTCTAACAAAAATAAAATTCCACTTTGACATTATGGGGTATTATTATGTGTGGATCATTGACAAAAAACATCTCATTTAAATTCAGGCTGTAACACAACAAAATGTGAAAGACGTCAAGGGGTGTGAATACTTTCTCAAGGCATTGTATTGTTATGGGTCTGGTTTTTGGGTTTCACCACAATTGGAGCTCTCGAGTTCGCCCCAACCTTCGACACGGTATAAATAATTATCGAAGATAACTTGACTTCGAATTACCAGCCTCGCAGGGTTATGTTATGCAACGCTAACCTAACTAGCAACCTAACAATGACAACCGAACCAGGGGCTTTTTTGTTTGTTTTGTATCCCACTGATAGGCCGGATCTTCCCCTCCTCCCAAACATGATTCATAGTAAATATTATCATTTTAAACTTACCTGCATTGAAAAGCCCCAGAAATGCCCTTCCCGTTAGTGTTAAGTAGCACCCAAAGCAGATACGGTGTCTCACTCTGGGAAGTCTGCCTGAATGTTGGAAATGACGGTATCATCTTTCCAATTGCAGACATCCATCTATATATCTATCTATAATTCCAGTAATCTCTGTGTGTGTGTGTGTTTGTCTGTGTGTTTGTCTGTGTGTTTGTCTGTGACCGCTGTTTCTCGACAACCACGGGTCCGATATACTTTAAACTTGCCAGGTATATTGCTGGGGACCCGAGGATGTGCCTTTTCAAGGTTTCATATTAATCGGAGAAGTAGTTACCGAGCTATGTCCAAAAAACGGTTCAACCAATCAGAGAGCAGCGAGCTATCACGTGTGCCGAACGTGGCGAACAGACTCTGCCTCGGACGGCACATTTGAGAGCGTATTCATTTATTTCACGTTGGCAAACTATGTTGGCGCTATGTTGACGTTAAACTATGTTTTAAAACTAATTAAAACTAATTTGCGATTCATCGTAACTGCGATATGCGACCTTCCGGACAGTCAAATGAGGACGTCACTTCCGGACTTACGGATAGTCATAGTGACGACGTACTGATGCTGAACGTGGCGAGCAGACGCTGTAAGGTACGATCGATTGTAGTACACGTTTATAATAACTCTGCCGATACAGGCCCGATTAACTGCAGCGCCATCCGAGCTGCGGCGTCGGGACGATACATTCATTGTACGGTCACATCACGCACTTACGGGCACGCCCATGGGCCCATGGGCACGCCCATGCATGCATGGGCGAAGACATTTTTTTTTTTTTTTTTGGCAAGGAACGGGCACCCACGTACGGGCACGTCCTAGTATATATAAACGCGAGTTGTCTGTGTGTGTGTGTGTGTGTGTCCAGTTTTTGTGTGTCCGCGTTTTATTCAGAGATGGCTGAACGGATTTTAATCAAACTTTCAGAGGTTCATCAGTGAGTGCCTGGGAGTGTTTTAGGCCAAAAAAATTGAAAAAAAACTTCGTTTTTTTGGAGTTTAATAATAATAAATAAATAAATCGCTCGATAGTGCCGAAGCCTTTTTAAATTAATGACAGTTATATATAAGTACACATTCGCATAAATAAATACAAAACAATCTCCAGACATTTGAATACAAATAAATCAAACCATTCCGGTAGTGTACGAATTTGGTAGTATGGCTTCTTCTTCTTCCTGATCGGCATCACACTTACCTCAGAAACGTGAGCCACATTCATTCAGAAACGTGAGCCACATCACTCAGAAACGTGAGCCACATTCACTCAGAAACGTGAGCCACATTCACTCAGAAACGTGAGCCAGTCCCCTGCCTCCTCCCTCCCCACCCCTTCCCCCACCTTCCCTTCCCCCCTAACCCCATTCCCCCCACTCTCCCTCGCCTTCCCCTCCCCTCCCCTAATTACAAAATAAATAAGAAAAACAATAACATTGTAAGAAAGTATTTATTAATTAATACAAGTAATATTAACGGAAGATATCAACCTTTTGGCCGAATTGATCAGAAAGTTAGGTCAATATTTCACTGTGCGGAGACACGTCCCTTTCTGTCGGGTGATTTTCCAAGTATTTGCGGCTTCTTCCAGAAGCTTCGTGAGCCATTTTAGGTGAAAGTCCTTTTTTTTTCTTCTTTTTTTTTGTATACTGAATCTAGGCTCGTGAAAGAGCTAACATTTACTTCACAAACAAATCAACCAGACAAACAAAATATATAAAAGGAGGGAGCGGAAAACAAGATGGGGAGAGAAGGGGAAGCACACAAACACAACATTTGAGAGCAGGGAGATGTGTGGAAGGGAGAGGGCTTGGGGGGAGGAGGCGTGGGAAGGGGGGGGGGGAGGGAGAAGTATAAAACACAAGGACACCAAGGACTTCCAGGACAGAAGTTGGTATTTCAAAAAAGTGGAATTGAGGTGAAATTAGCGGGGGTAGAAAAGATCAAGGTTTTGGATGGGGGAAGATAAGAGATGGTGGTGAACAGCTGTTTTAAAGACCCGGAGGGTGGAGTGGGATTGAAGAGAGTGAGGAGGTTTGTTCCAGAGGCGGGAGAAAAGAGGAATGAAGGAGTGAAGGTGAGCAGAGAGTCTTGATTTTGGCAGTTTGACCATAAGAGGGTTGCAGGCAGATCTTGTGCGACCTGTAGGATTATTTGGGGGACAGAGCCCAGAGAGAGCTGGGGGGGCAAGGCCAGAGAGGAGTCGGTAGAAGACGGAAAGACCACCAACCTGCCTGTGGTGAGTGAGTGAAAGGCCCTTGGAGTTAGCTTCATCGCGGGAGATTCCAATGATTCTGAATGCTTTGGTTTCAACAGCGTGAAGACGAGCTAGGTGTGAGGCAGGAGCACCAGCCCAGAGGGGAGAGCAGTATTCCATTGAGCTGCGGATGATTTTGGCACATTTGGCACAAATCACATTCTGGCACACGTGATTTACCACAGTTGCTTGGCGTTTCTGCGCATGCGTTCTGAGCATTCTGGGATGGATTACGTCATTTCCATGAAGTCACATCCCACATACACTTGAAATATTTGGTCGTTCATCTCTGTGTGTGTATCGTGCAAGATGAAGGTGTCGATTCTCCCTTTAAATGTCTCCAGGTTGGAGTCTGTTCATCAATTTAAAATCTTACCAAACTGAAATCGTGTTTTGTACTTCCGGAGCATCGACACGTGGTTCGTTAACTGAGAATATCGGAGTTAATTAAGTTCGTGTCAGAGAAAGTGAGACCGGGACGTGGAACCGAACGGGGTGTTTCCTCGAGCTGAGGGTCGTGAACCGAGACCCCCCGAGCTCCATGTCAGGTTCTGATGGAGGGAACATCGTGGGTCCGGGAGGGGATGCTGGGATCTCCGGGTTCAGGATCCTGTACGTTCAGAATGTTCGTGTTGGCGATGCCGAGCCGGACCAGGTACCAGGTACGAGGTTCTGGGTGCAGGGGATATCTATTTATGACGCTCACGGAGGTTGATTTATAATGAGTAACCGCTTGGGCGGGAGATTAATTACCTCAGAACACGTTCTCCTCAGAAACGGTATCAACTAAAACCAATTTAAAATATGAAATTGTAGCGTGGTGCTACGCACGCAACTTGTTTGCCAACGAAGGTAAGCCACAACGAGTAGGGTCAAAAGTCTTTATTCAATAGCTCAAACTGTAGCACTGAAGTGCTCGGGGCTGCGTGCCCCGTGTATATCCCGAGGCCACGCCTACCCCTCGGGCGTGGCCGACACCCTCTTGGTGCGCGGAATGATGTCAGCGAGCCATCATGTCCGCCACACGCGCCCCCCCCCCCCCCCAGAATTCCCGCGCACCTGAAGGGTCAGTTTGCGGGGCAAACGGATGACCCGGCCGAAGCGCCCTCTGGCGGCTGGTGGCATCTGGGATGCCGGGACGTCATCTGGGATGCGCCTGGGATGGGTGCAGAACCGGGGGGGGGGGGGGGCGTGCCGGCGGGGCTGGGCGGTGCCGGAGGTCCGCTCGCCGGGGGGCGGCCCCGACGCGGGGGCCGAGCCACTGGCGGGGGGTGGTCCACGTCGAGGTGGGCCGGCTTGAGGCGGTCCACGGAAACGCGGTCAGGAGTACCGCCGATGTCGAGGGTGAAGTGTTTCGCCCCGGTCTCCAGCACACGGAAGGGCCCGTCGTACGGGGGCCGCAGCGGTGTCCGGTGGGCGTCGTGGTGGACGAACACATACTCCACCGTGCGAAGCTCCGGGGCGACGTGCGTTGGCGGGCACCCGTGGTGTGCCGTCGGCACCGGGGCGAACCTCCGGGCGGTCTCCTGCAGTGCGGAGCGCTGCTGCGCCGCGGACCATGGTGCCGTGGAGTCGGGGAGGAACTCGCCCGGCACCCGCAGCGGTTGTCCGAAGACCAACTCCGCCGCGGATGCGCGCAAGTCGTCCTTGGGCGCCGTCCGGAGGCCCAGCAGGACCCAGGGGAGCCTGTCGACCCAGCCGCTGTCGTGGAGGGTGGCCCGGAGCGCGGCCTTCAAGGAGCGGTGGAAGCGCTCGCACAGGCTGTTGGCCTGGGGGTGGTAGGCCGTGGTGCGGTGCAGCTGGACGCCGAGCCCCCGTGCGACCGCCCGCGAGGGGGGCAGAGGTCCCACCAAGTCCACGTGAACGTGGTCGAACCGACGTTCGGGCACCGTGAACGGGGCCAACGGGGCCTGGGTGTGGCGGTGCGCCCTTCGCGCGCTGGCACGCGAGGCACGACCTGGTCCAATCGCGGACGGCCTTCCGGAGGCCATGCCAGACGAACTTGTCGGCGACCAGCCTCTGGGAGGCCTTCGTGCCCGGGTGGGACAGGCTGTGGATGGCGTCAAAAACCCGGCGCTGCCAGCCCGCGGGCACGATGGGGCGAGGCCGCCCTAGGGAGACGTCGCACAAGAGGGCCGTGCCCGTGCCGTCGAACGGCACCTCGGTGACGCGGAGGCCCATGACGGCGGTCCGCAAGGCCTGGACGTCGGGGTCGGCGGTCTGGTCCGCCGCCATCCGGGCATAGTTGATCCCAAGGTGGACGGCGTGGGCGACAGACCGGGAAAGGCAATCCGCCACCGGGTTGTCCTTTCCCGCGACGTGCCGGATGTCCGTCGTGTAATCGGACACGGCCGAGAGGTGACGCTGCTGTGTGACGGCCGAGAGGTGACGGAATGATGTCACCGCGCCAGCGAGCCATCGTGTCTGCCACAAAATATTATTTTAAATTGTTGACATCTTGCGATTTTAACGTATTATCGTGCGCAGTGTACCCATGTACTACTACGACGACCACATTGATCAGGGTGACCATCTGAAGAAAGAAAATAAGACCAATAGGAACTCGGGATGGGTTCAAGGAAGCTGCCGTAAACCTCCTTCCTTGACTTTGAGGAGCCAAGTTAATTGTGGAGGAAAAGGAGGAAAAACTGTGTTCACCACGATTGTGGTGGTCTCATGAGAACATGCTGTTGACCACGATTGTCAATTGTGGTGTCCTCGTGAGAACGTGCTGTTGACCACGATTGTGGTGTCCTCGTGAGAACGTGCTGTTGACCACGATTGTGGTGTCCTCGTGAGGACGTGCTGTTGACCACGATTGTGGTGTCCTCGTGAGAACGTGCTGTTGACCACGATTGTGGTGTCCTCGTGAGAACGTGCTGTTGACCATGATTGTGGTGTCCTCGTGAGAACGTGCTGTTGGCCACCGTTGTGGTGGCCTCATGAGAACGTGCTGTTGGCCACGGTTGTGGTGTACTCATAACATGCTGTTGGCCACGATTGTGTTGGCCTCCTGAGTACATGCTGTTGGCCACGGTTGTGTTGGCCTCATGAGAACGTGCTGTTGGCCACGATTGTGGTGGCCTCATAAGAACATGCTGTTGGCCACGATTGTGGTGGCCTCATGAGAACGTGCTGTTGGCCACGGTTGTGGTGTCCTCATAACATGCTGTTGGCCACGATTGTGTTGGCCTCCTGAGTACATGCTATTGGCCACGGTTGTGGTGGCCTCATGAGAACGTGCTGTTGGCCACGGTTGTGGTGGCCTCATGAGAACGTGCTGTTGGCCACGGTTGTGGTGGCCTCATGAGAACGTGCTGTTGCCCACGGTTGTGGTGGCCTCATGAGAACGTGCTATTGGCCACGGTTGTGGTGGCCTCATGAGAACGTGCTATTGGCCACGGTTGTGGTGGTCTCATGAGAACGTGCTGATGGCCACGGTTGTGGTGGCCTCATGAGAACGTGCTGTTGGCCACGGTTGTGGTGGCCTCATGAGAACGTGCTGTTGGCCACGGTTGCGGTGGCCTCATGAGAACATGCTGTTGGCCGCGATTGTGGTGGCCCCATGAGAACGTGCTGTTGGCCGCGATTGTGGTGGCCCCATGAGAACGTGCTGTTGGCCACGGTTGTGGTGGCCTCATGAGAACGTGCTGTTGGCCACGGTTGTGGTGGCCTCATGAGAACGTGCTGTTGGCCACGGTTGTGGTGGCCTCATGAGAACGTGCTGTTGGCCACGGTTGTGGTGGCCTCATGAGAACGTGCTGTTGGCCACGTTTGTGGTGGCCTCATGAGAATGTGCTGTTGGCCACGTTTGTGGTGGCCTCATGAGAACGTGCTGTTGGCCACGGTTGTGGTGGCCTCATGACAAAGTGTTGTTGGCTACGATTGTGGCCCGCGTCATTGTTCAACAATCTATTGTTTGTTCCAGTGGTTGTCTCATATTGTTGCCTTATAAACAATGCAGACGTTTTGTTCAGTTTGCCTAAAAAATAAATAAATAAATAATAATTTCAAATTGGAAAACTTCAGCCCTCAAAACGGTGAATAATTCCCATTTATTCCGACCTTACAGTGTAGTCGGTCCGATGCGTTTTCCTCTCCACCATCCTCGATCCAGAACATTCCCTCTTGTTCATCTCCACCACCACCACCTTCTTCCTCAATTTTGGTCTGAGCGATGCACCCTTACACCTCAACTGCACCTATGCGTCTATCAAAGGCTTACCTGACCACAACCAATGCTGACATCACCACACAATCATCTGCAAACCATATTTCCCAAAGTATCCGGTACGTGGCAAGTTGGAGGTGATGAAAAACGGTTTGGTAGGAATCGAAAGCGGGTTTTTATTTTATTTCTTTATTCGACGTAAAACATTGCTTCAAAAAGGGGACCGAAAAACAACAACAACCACAGTTCCCGAAAAAGGCCAACCCCCGCTTGCGGGGAAAAATGGCCTCTATAGGTGGTTTTTATTCGACGTGATTGGAAGTGGAGTGATTGTTGAGGGTTGTAATGTGACCTTTTGTTGAGGGAAAGCTCATGATGCCTTGTGTTACGGATTCGTCACTTCCATTGTTGTGGTTTTCATCCACTGTAAACATTTTTGATTCCATGCACTATTTTTGTTGTCGTTTAAGGGAAATAGAGATTACTATTTTCAAAAGGTAAAAAAGTTAATGTTTTAAATGAAACTGGAACCGGACGACGACGAAGAGGAAGAGGAGGAAGAGAAGGCGGAGCGAGTGAGTCGGACAAGAAGCCGAGCTGCTTCGAGGTCTGGAGCGAACGATTGGCGAACGAGGGTCACGAGTGAACTTTGGGTTTCCCGGGAAAGGGATTCCTGCGACAGAGTTGTCATCGCTGTGACAGATAAACCTGCGTGACAGGTTTTGCATTTGATTCCGGAGAGAATCATCAGAGTGCCGTTACGCCACGAGAATGGGCCGTCGGCCATTTTTACATCGCTCAAGGTTTTTCGCCTCGCTTTAACCATTGTCACCACCTTCAGACGTTAATCTGGTGTGTGTGTGTAACGTGGCTTTTGAGTGGGAAATCTGCGGTTCGCCGATCGGGAGCTGTGGAACGTCCATACCCGAGGGTGTGATTTCCCAGTCGCCTTGAGGGCACCTTTGCGCAGCTTTAACAGCGTGACTGTGACTGTCATCCAAACGGCATTCTGGTGTCGATTAGACATCGTTCTGACGATTACTGGAGCGGATCGACTTTGGCTTGATGCCGGAATAGAGACATTGGGAATGTTTTTCTTTTCGCTCCCTTGGAGCACAGTGAGTTATATTGTACGAACCTGATGGTACCATCATAGGAAATATATATTGGTTGTACAATTGATTACTATTGTTGTTGTACTGTTATTCTTGTGTGATCTTAATACAATACTTGTTTGTTGGTAACAATTGGTGTGGTTTCACCATTGATCTTTGACATACAGAATAACACATCTTTCTGCCGTGACTCCTCTCGGGGCTCGGAGGTACACCGTGACCGGGGTTTGGGGAGGAGCACGTAACACTTGCATATTGTCCTCATACCCCCAAATAATTGAGGAAACTATAACGGCACTCAGTGGGGAGCATACCACCGCCTGGTTGGCCATATCACTCAATGGTGAAGAATCACGTCAAAAATTCTACCAGCTGGATCTGGATCTTCACCAAAATTGAATCGATTCCCATTCCCACTGCTATGTGTTGTTTTTGGCCCTACTTCCCAATGGTGAAGAATCACTGAAAAAAAAAAATAATTCTCATATCCGAATCCATACTCAGATCTTCACCGAAATCGAATCCATTCTTCCTTGTCAGACACCCAACCTGTCCACCAAGTTTCGTCCAAATCCGTCCATAACTTTTTGAGATATCCTGTTATGTATCAATTTTGGCCCGATCTCCCAATGGTGAAGAATCACTTTTTAAAAATTCTAGTTGCCGGATCCGGATCCGGATCTTCACCAAAATGTAATCATTTCGCTGCATGTCTGCCAAATTTCGTCCGAATGCGTCCACAACTTTTTGAGATATTTTTTTCACAAACGGACAAACAGACTCAGACAGACAGGGGTGAAAACATAACCTACATCTACCTTTGGTGGCAGAGGTAAAAATGAAATGAACGAAAATTATGAAAAACCGGAAACCAGAGTGTGATACCTTGCATATCGGTTCGAGTTCGCTCAATCTTTTCGAGTGGAATGGAAGGGAAACATTGCGTTTTTTAAAAACTGATTGTACTTTCCATCCAATATGGGTTTTGGCGATACCAAGACGGGTCTGCGGGTTTTCAGAAACAAAACCGGTCAAACCTGTGAAATGCGGGTCACTTGCCATCTTTGGCACGCTATCGATCTTCTTTCGCTCTTACTCGACACATCCATCTCCACCACGCACAAAAACGATGAATGCAAAGCAAACGTTATCTGAGCTGTCAATGCGAGTTCTCTCTGTTGTGTTAACCCTCTCATCCATCACCTCAACAATCCTTCACAGACTTTTGGTCACATCCCTTTCCCTCAAGCTGTAACACTCCATGTCCCTCGGATCCCTCTCATATGTGTACTCCAGATCCATGAACCCACAATTAATCCTATCTCTCTCTCTGATGTACTATACTCTTCGCAGAGCGCCAGTGCTGCCGAAACAACTTCCTGAGCAAGGTTATACTCGGTGGTTTGCCATTGCTTTCCCAGGAGTAGTTAGAGCAGGATTTTGGAATTTGTTCAGGCTTCCGGCGGTACCTAATAGCCTGGTGTTGGCTTAGCAGTTAGGGTGCAGGCTTGGGATCCTAGGATCCCGAGTTCAAATCCAGGTCGATCGTTGAATTAACGCCATGGGGGTTGACAGCCTGTCATCCTTCTGTGGTCCACAAATTGAGTACCAGATTGCTGGGATGAACCAGCTAGCGGTTTAGAACAGGCGCACCGTATCCTGCGTGTCGTAAGAGGCGACTAAAGGGTTGGCGTCAGGAAGGACATGCGGCCATAAAAACATTGCCTCAAAAAGGGAACCATGATTATTGTCATGGGGCCCGCAAGGCGAACCCCCGCTCTAGCAGGGAAAAATGGCCTTAAAAAGGGAATATATATATACTGAAACGCAAAAGAAACTTACCACTTGTTTGAAATGTAATAAAATTGTAACAGTTCAAAATAAAACAAACCAACAATTGCTAATTGAAACATTGGCATGTTATTGATGACATGTCAAGTTTTTGACCAAGATACACCATCTCATCAGTTTGTTCTACAGTACAGAACAGCACAGGGTGCAATGTCAGTCCCCTTTCAATAGCGTGTGTGGCCACCATTGTTTTGGATACAGGCAGTGCATCGTCGGCGTATACTGCCTACCAGTCTTTGGATGGATTGCTGCTGGATTCTGTCCCACTCAGTCCTCAATGTCTGAAGCAGTTCTGCCCGTGTCCTGGCCCTGCCAACTACGCGTCTCCCAAGCTCATCCCACAGGTGCTCTATGGGATTCAGGTCAGGGGAGAGCGCAGGCCACTGCATGGTGTTGATGTTCTCGCCTTGGAGAAATGTAGTGGTAAAGCGAGCAGCATGGGGACGAGCGTTGTCATGCTGAAAGGTTCTCAGTTCTGGGTGGTCTAGCAGGAATGGCAGCAGATGAGGTCGCAGGATGTTATCCACATACCGCTGGGCGTTAAGATTCCCATCCACAACCACCAGTGGCGTCCTGTACCGGCCTGATATGGCGGCCCACACCATCACACTTGGGCCACCACACCTGTTGGCTTGACGCACGCAACAATCGGCATATCGCTTGCCAGTTCTTCTCCAGACACGCTCACGCCCATCAGGACTGTCCACACAGAACCTTGACTCATCGCTGAAAGCGACCTCGTTCCACTGCGCCAAGGTCCACCGCTGATGCTGCTGGCACCATCTCTGTCGGTTGCGGCGATGGGCAGCCGTCATCACGGGGCCTCTGTATGGTCGTCTGGCAGTCAGACCATAGTCATGCAGTCGTCTTCGTGCAGTATCATTGGAGATCCGTGGGTTTGCACGCCCCGGAGTTTCTGCCGCAGTGCGGGATGCTGGACGGAATCGATCCCGCAGGTGACTTCGGACCATCTGCCTGTCCTGCCTTGCAGTGGTGACTCTTGGCCTCCCTGATCGAGGTCTGTCATCTGCAGAGTTGTGGACGGTGTCTCTGTCCACCAGGGCCGATATCGTCTGGTGTGAACAGCCAAGGTGACGTGCCACCTCACGGTAGCTCAGTCCGCCTTGCAGCATGCCCAGGGCACACTGCCGTTGATTCCTTGACAATCGTGGCATGTTGATTGAAATGCCCATTTTGCACTGGCCTTTTTAAAGCCAATATCAAGACATCACGTGCAGCTCATTAAAATCATCCCGTACCCCTTGGCTAATCACTGACAGTCAAAACGGCTGTTCAACAGCTGTGCTATGAAGTGACCATTGAAGGTTCAAGTGACCATCCGTGACCGTTTTGTCTGACAGTGAGGACACTATTGTCCACAAATAAGTTCACACATTTACTACACGCAGTGTTATTGTTGATATTTAAAGGTTTCAAAGGTGGTATGTTTCTTTTGCGTTTCAGTGTGTATATATATATATATATATATATATATATACTGTATATATATATATATATATACTGTATATATATATATATATATACTGTATATATATATATATATATACTGTATATATATATATATATATACTGTATATATATATATATATATACTGTATATATATATATATATACTGTATATATATATATATATATACTGTATATAGTGCAGCGGCATAGCAAACCAATTGTGCATTTTGTGATGGAAGCACCAAATTTGGCAGAATGATAGAATATTATATGGAGAACATTTTCAGATATGGAACCACTTTGGAATTCACCCCAATGTGGCCGCCATATTGGATTTCAAAATGGCGGCTTAAAAATCTTTAATTACAAATATTTCTGGTTCTATACCAGCTACAGCCTTGATTTTAGTGTCTGGATGTACAAACTTGAGGTCAAGGAATTGAATGGTTCTACTTAGAAGTTGATTTACTGACGCCATATTGGATGATGACATCATTGAGTGGCTTGGATCTGTCTGCCAGACGTTCCTTCTCAAATGAATGGAACTGATCTCTCCCAATCTGTAAAGCTGTACGCACAGTATCTACAACAGCTGGGCCCAAGATCTCCAGTGTGCCCAGGACCAGCAAATCTGTGCTTTCTTCTTCAAAGGGGCTGCCCATCTCTTCGATGACTGTTGTCAGTGCACGGACATCTTGGACGAACTTCTTCTGCACACTGTCGGTTTGCTCATGGTGGTGGGTGTGCTCTCCCCTTTGGCGCAGTTGCTGTGAGGTCTCAAATTCTGTGATGACCCGAGCAACTTCGGGGCCAGCCACCATCCACCGTCGAAGGGCACTTGGATTTTCAGTTAGGCCCACTGCCCCGCCATCGCCTTTGACCGTGGCATTGTTTTGTTCATGAGCCTGGTCTAGGGAGATGGCGGAGAAAGCATGCCTAGTCTTCTTGGATGTGAGGTGCCCCGCATGGAACTTGGCAGCAACATCTGGGTGTTTCTCTGCAATGCCAACCATGTCCCTGATGTGGACTGGTAACCAGCGAGCATAGTGGATATGACCCAATGCAGCGAACCATGCAGCTAGCTCTGGTAGGGTGTCCATGTACAGCGTGAAGTTGGACTCTCTCAGTGAACGTATGTAGAGGAGTATACAGAGCTCCAGGTTAAGTACAGTGGCCCAGTACTGAAACTGTGGACATGCCGCTGCTCTCTGGTCACACCATGCCTCGAACTCCAATGGTTCCTCACCTCTTGCAGTTGCTCTTTCGTTGTATATGTCATATGCACGATGCTGCAGTATGTGTAGGGCAGCAACAGTTACTTGGTGGGCGCGTCTTGTACGGCTGACGTGAGCTGCACGCAAGAAGGAGTCTGCTGTGCCAGCTGTTGCTATCTCTGCCTGAACCAATGCCTGTGTCCAACCGCTGTCTTGCAGCCAGTCTCCTGCTGTCTTCAAAGCTGCCATCTCTGTGTGTAGACCACCCAGCATGACCACAAAGAGATCTTCACCATGTGTGTCTGGCCAGTTCCATTGCACCTGCTTGGCGATCGCATAAAGTGGTTGGTCCAGTGTGACGACGGGTATCTGTCCAGGGTTTAGCTCATTGATCGCTGCTTTCACGACATCCATGGCATGGCGGATCATTGCCACTGAGTGGGCTTGGTCATGGAAGAGGGGAAGCAAGGCAGTGGGTGTGACTGTGATACTAGTATCCTTGGCCGATTGGTTCTCTGCGTGATGTGCAGCCCAATAAATGTTTCCTGGATTCTGTGTGTCACCACTGTCACATGCATCCTTCACAGTCTGGAGCCACCTCTTCTCTTTATCCAGTTCAGCTTGTGCAGGATTCCTCTGCAGCGACGCCTGGGTTCCAGCTGGTACAGGGTGGCTTTTGGCAAGTGAACTAACTGGTTGTACATCTGTGTAATACCGTGGAAGGTCCTCCACAGTCTTGACATTTGAGACACCCCCGATGATGACAATACCTCGGTCTGTGCCTTGATTGTCATAGTCTGGATGTTGTATCAATGAAATACCAGTTCCGTGGAAGGAGTCGTGTGCTGTCGTGGAACTGGGATTGTGGTCTATATTATCCACAGCTGATGTGGTGAACACTCCACCGCAGAGCTTTGGGGGACAGACCACCTTCTCCGCCCGAAAGCGCTGACAGACCCCGTTCCCCAGCTCTGCAGAGATCCGTAGCACTCTATCATAGGCAATGCTGATCCCTAGTCCAGATAATGTGTCAACCAGTTCCCTCTTTCTCGTATGGGCATGAAGCATCAAGCCAAGATATATTGGCAAAGGAGTCTCTTGACTAATGCTGTGTCGTACGTCTGTGCCTGCACCTCTCCTCTCATGCTTCACACTGTTGTATTTGAGAAGTTGAGCTATTGTCACAGACGCCGATGCCGATGACTGACATGCCTGATCTTTGATGCCTGCGCCCTCTAAAATCATGGAGACCATTGTCAGCAGCAGTTGTGGCACAGACTCTTCTTGACATTTGTTTGAGAAGGACCCATTGAAAGGCTGAGATGACTGGAACATATCCTTCCTTATAATCCCTGCAGCTCGTGCCAGGTGCACAACATCACTGTCAATATCATGTTGACATGCCTTGGCTAATGCACTGCCAATGTCTTCCTGAAACACCAGCAGGACATCTCTTCCCTGCCTGTGCTCCTGCAGATCAGGGAAGTGTGCCAGGATACGCTCCTTGAGTCTGGTTGTATGGACTCATGTTTCCAGCACAACTCCGAACTGTTCCATTCTCATTGTGTAGAGCTTGGTGAGGTCTGCCATCTTGAATACAGGAGCAGTGTCTTCTTCTTTAGCAGTTTCCTCTTTGTATGTTACCAGTTCAGCAAGGACTATTGCTGAAATGACATCTACCGTGCTCTGGCTTTGCTCAGCAAGCTTTTTTGCTGCCCTCACGCGGTTGTATAGGGATGTCAAACATTTCTTATGGTACTTGGCCTCTCTTGCGACCATGTCCCCAGCACTCAGTTGGGCTAACAAAGTGGTATCCTGAAGAAACTCTGCAGCCTTGCGAACGTGTTTATCTTGTTCCAATGTTGCTGCTTGATGAAACTCCAAACCAAGCTCTTGCTGGCAGAAGAAGCACAAATTGTCGCATATGCTATCAACACAAGCTGCCTGAGACCTAGTAAGCTTGTACTTATCTGTGATTGTACTGGGGATAGGGCTTCCCTCTGAATGACTTCTCTTCTGTACCCGCTGTAGTTTGGTAGTGTTATATTTCACCCTGCATGACTTGTGCCACTTGGCTTGGTGGGCAGCTAGAGTGGCAGCTATCCCTTGGCCTTCATCCAGTCGTTGCAAGTCCACGTCTTGTGGCAGCTTGCCTAGTTTATTGAATGCTGATAGATTGTCTTCAAGTGTCTTGTATCCAGCACCTGCATCAGTTCTTTTCGTGACAGCAGGACACTGTAGGGACTCTCCTCTATCAACTTGACACAGAACACAGAGTTCCCAGTCCAGTGGCGTCTTTGGCGTTGAAGTTACATGCTTGGTAACATGAACTAACTTGAACTGCTTCGACATGATTGAAACCTGGATGGAGCAAACAAACAAAAAAGTCGTTTAATTAGGGGTTAATCAACGGACCAGCATGTTTTATCTACAGGACAATACACGACCCCCCCTGAAATTTGACACCAAATGACCTCTTTTAGGGGTATTTTTGGCCGAAATTTTCAAATTTTTCACTCCCCAGACCCCTAGATGTTCCCTTGAGCTCAGAATCGCCGCTGTAATGTGTCTACTGATGTTAGAAAAGATATAGGGTGAATGGGGCAATAATTGTGCCTGTAGGATTTGTTTCCGCCACCCCCCCTAAGGGTTACAGATTTTTAAAGCCGCCATTTTGAAATCCAATATGGCGGCGACCTTGGGTGAATTTCAAAGTGGTTCCATATCTGAAAATGTTCTAAATATAACATTCTATCATTGTGCCAAATTTGGTGCTTCCATCACAAAATGCACAATTCTTCTTAAATTTTTGCTATGCCGCTGCACTAATATATATATATATATATACTGTATATATATATATATATATATACTGTATATATATATATATATATATACTGTATATATATATATATATATACTGTATATATATATATATATATATACTGTATATATATATATATATATATATATACTGTATATATACACAAAGAATTAAGTTAAGCACCCCCCCCGTTTTTTTACAACCTCGCACATTACAAGTTTGTTGTCGTCAAAACAGTGTAATATACCCATGATATTGCTATATTTTCTGGAGAAGTGATATTATGGTCACATAAAAACATAACAATCATGCCGTTTTCAATATTTTATTCTGAATAATTTAAGGTGAAATTTTTTGGGAATTTTAGGCATATTTTCACCTCAATTTAAGTATGGAGCTATAGGTCCATCACGGACAGTGTGGATGACGTTTATGTTTTCTAACGTACAGTCATTGTTCTGAGAAGACCTCTAGCGATCTTTGCGTCAATAACGTGTGTAGGACCCACGTGATCGGATCACTGACTCAACCCTACGTCTCATAGACCCTGTAAGCCGTCGTATGCGTTGCTGTGGCAGGTTGTTCCATTCCCGATGTAATGCACGTTCCAATTCATCCAGATTGGCTATTGGAGGGACCATCTTCGCAATTTGTCGTCCCAACATGTCCCAAACGTGCTCGAGGGGGTTCAACCTGCCACAGCAACGCATACGACGGCTTACAGGGTCTATGAGACGTAGGGTTGAGTCAGTGATCCGATCACGTGGGTCCTACACACGTTATTGACGCAAAGATCGCTAGAGGTCTTCTCAGAACAATGACTGTACGTTAGAAAACATAAACGTCATCCACACTGTCCGTGATGGACCTATAGCTCCATACTTAAATTGAGGTGAAAATATGCCTAAAATTCCCAAAAAATTTCACCTTAAATTATTCAGAATAAAATATTGAAAACGGCATGATTGTTATGTTTTTATGTGACCATAATATCACTTCTCCAGAAAATATAGCAATATCATGGGTATATTACACTGTTTTGACGACAACAAACTTGTAATGTGCGAGGTTGTAAAAAAACGGGGGGGGGTGCTTAACTTAATTCTTTGTGTATATATATATATATATACTGTATATATATATATATATATATATATACTGTATATATATATATATATATATACTGTATATATATATATATATCTATATACTGTATATATATATATATATATATACTGTATATATATATATATATATATATATATATATATATATATATATATATATATATATATATATATATATATATATATATATATTGTTACGGACCGCGGATAGGATGTTGTTTTGCCGAGCGGATGGCGCCGCGGCCCTAACAGTTACCCCGACTAACCCGATTCCCGAACGTTGGCCGAATCGCGCCACAGATATTCAATGGCGAAAAGACTAAAGCGAAGGATGTGAAGAAGAAGAAAGACAAAGGGTAAGGAATACAAATATAATTTATTTACTATTTACAGGCCCAAAAAAACCAAGGAGAAGGAAAGATAATAAAATAATATACAGAAGAAATCAGAGACACAGTGCAATGCTAGCTTACCTACAGTCTTAATTAATACCCTGGGACAGAACGAACAAAAGACAGACTCACGCGGGGAATGATAACAGGAATGGCAGGAGGTGGATGGCTGGAGGGGGGGGAAGGTCCAGCTGGAACCGCAGCACGGTCTGGTCGGGGATGAGCAGCCGCCGCCCTCTCTCGATCGGCGCGTTTAGCAGCCGCCGTTCTTCTCTCGATCGGCGCGTTTAGCAGCCGCCGTTCCTTCGCGGCCCTGCTCAAAACTGCCGTCAAGGCCCCGAAGCTGCTGGGGCTGAAGCTGCTGTGGCTGAAGCTGTGGTGGCTGAAACTGCTGTGGCTGAAGCTGCGGTGGCTGAAACTGCTGTGGCTGAAGCTGCGGTGGCTGAAACTGCTCTTTCAGGGATCCCTTACTCAACTCTCTTGGGGGGCGTCGGGGCCCTGGGTTATATAGGCCACACCCTCGAACCTTCGCGAACCTCCCCGAGCGTTCTCTCTCCGCCCTCTCAAGCCAAACCCCTTGTACTTGGTTGGTTGTTCGGGGCTGGCTCACTCCTCCCCTCTATGACGATGGGCGGGCACGCCCTTCTTCCCCGAGCTGACCACGCTTAATGGCGGCAAATGCAGTTGGCAATGCGAATGGCAATGACGCAGTTGGAAATGGAGGTTTTTGGGAATGGGAATGAAAGGGAATCTATCTTATTTCACTTGGTGCAATGGAGTATTTCAATTAATGGAAGACACAGCCTTACACTAATACACATAATAAGGATATAACTGTCAAAAAAGATATATCGTGTCCTGCATGTATGTTTTATGGACTAACTACGGGAACGCCCTTTGACCTTTATACAACCACAAACGGAGGGAGGAGGGGTGATATTTTACAACAACCTTTTACAACAACATTTTACCACAACAATTAAAAAAAACAACATTCTCATATCCACAACAATATATATATTGATCCACAACAATATATATATATATATATATATATATATATAAAAAAATTTTTTTTGGGGATACAACATCGAGGCTCATGTAAGAGCTAGCACATTAAACACATATTAGCACATAAAACACAAAAAACATTAACAGACACCTGAAACAATAAAGGGAGGGGGAGACAAGATGGGGAGAGAGAGGGGAGCACATAAGCACAGCAGTAGAGAACAGGGACATCGGGAGATCTGTGGTAGGGAGAGGGCTGGGTGGGGGAAGGGCAGGGAATGGGTACACGGTATAAAACAAATTGACACTACTAGGAATTTCAGCAATAAAGTCTGAGATTGAAAGAGGTGGATCTGTGGTGAATTAACGGGGGTGGAAAAGATCAAGGTTTTGGATGGGGGAAGATAAGAGATGGTGGTGAACAGCTGTTTTGAAGACCTGGATGGAGGAGTGGGATTGAAGCGAGTGAGGGAGTTTGTTCCATAGGTGGGAGTAAAGAGGAATAAAAGAGTGAAGGTGAGCAGAGAGAACCTTGCCCACTCTTTGCGAAGGGCACCGTGGGATCTTTAGCATCCACCAAATAATGTAGGCAGATGGGACGCCTGTTTAACATCCATCCGAGGGATGCATGATGAATCACCCAGCCGGTGAAACACCACGATGACAATTTCTAGCTACGTCGGGATTGAAACCCAGGTTAGACAGCTTGGAGGCGAGTGTGCGTATCTCTAGGCCATCCTGTCAGCCCCATGGAAATTAGTCTGTTTTTTTTTTTCCATTATTCGTTGGCTTCCCTTTTTTCCATCAATTATTCCAGCTACCTTGCTTTTGGGATTAGTGTGCTCTTGGACAGTGGAACATTCCTGGGATGTGAGGATCAGTGTTCAAGGAGAGACTTTAGTTTCATTTCTCAGTCACACTTTTTGTTTCGATTGTTTTTGGTGAAAGTTTTCGTTTTTTCCACAAATCTGAAACGTGAAGTCGTAGTTATTGTGATTGATTGTCCCTTCCAGATGTTATTTTGCATTTTGTTTCAAGCAGGTTGTTTTTCTGCAGATTCTATCGTGGTGGTGAAGGTTGAACCAGAATGTCCAGCTGATTCTCTCTCACAAGGTAATTATTTCAATCTATTAATTACACAAATAAATTATCACAATTATCACATTGTACATCTTAAATGATCACAATGATCACAATGCACAATTCTTAATTATTATGAAGTAATTATCACAATTAAGTTAATTATTATTAACTAGCCGAAAGCACCCGGTGTTGCCCGGGTTCTTTTTGAATGCATTTACTACTATAATTCAGCTTTCACTCGTGGCCGTGGAAGATTGACTACTATAATTCAGCTGAGCTTTTAATTGCGAAATGGGCCCAGCCTGGCCGAGGTGGCCTCGACCGGCCTCGCCACCTAGCCTATAACCTTTCCGGGGTCTGTCCCGACATTTTTAGTTCTTTTTGAATGAATTTACTACTATAATTCATCTTTCACTCGCGGCCGTAGTAGATTGACTACTATAATTCAGCTCGGCTTTTAATTGCGAAATGGGCCCCGCCCGGCCGAGGCGGCTTCGACCGGCCTCGCCACATAGCATACAACCTTCCCGGGGCTCATCCCGACATTTTTTGTTTCAGAGGTTTCCTCGTATCTTTCACCGTTCAGGAGATTAGCAGACAAACAAATGCTCTAGCAGACAAACAAACAAACAATTTTTAAAATATATATAATAATATAGATTAAGTAATATAATTTAATTAATTAATATTAAGTAATTATCATAATGAATTAACTATCAATATTATTAAGTAAGTAATTATTATTAGGTAATTATCACAATTAGTTAATTATTAATTAATATTTGATAAGTAATATAAATTAATTATCATAATTAATTATCAATATTATTAAGTTATTATTATTAGGTAATTATCACAATTAAGTTAATTAATTAATCACTATAAATTAATTATAATTAATTAACTATCAATATTATAAAGTAATTAAGTAAGTAATTATTATTAGGTAATTATCACAATTATGTTCATTCATATTAATTAATATTAGATAATTAATATTAATTTATTATCATAATTAATTTATTATCAATATTATTAAGTAATTAAGTAATTATTATTAGGTAATTATCACAATTAAGTTCATTCATATTAATTAATTCATATTAATAATTAATTACTATTTATTATCAAAATTAATTAATTATCAATATTATTAAGTTGGGGAAAAATATCGCTCTAGTGGGGAAAAACACCACTCTAGCGGGGAAAAATTGCCTTAAAACGATCATTCATTCATTCATTATTAAGTAATTAAGTAAGTAATTATTATTAGGTAATTATCACAATTCAAAATTAAATTGTGCATCGAGTTTAGTTTCAGACGTATTTTCACCTTTACTTCCAAAATTGTTGGGACAGCACACATTAACTTTAAAGCAACCCACCTAACCCACCTAACCCACATATACGTGCTGGATTCCCTCACATGGTAAACCAGCCAACCTGTTGTTTATAAAATTGTGCTGCAGTTATTGAAACTTGGTACAGCAGTTGATCAAGATTCAATAAGTTAAAACAGGTGATGGACTTTCAATGTGGAATGGTAATTTGATGCCAGCAGAAGTCTCACCGCCCTGTGGAAGTGACAGAACGACATTCACCGTCTTCCATTAATGTTTTACAATCAGGACATCAAACCCTGAGAAGACAAATGGGAAAACTTTGATTAACAATCGCACCTCACACTTTCAAACACAGGATAAAGGAAAAACTTTCTATGGTAACATCCGAGTAAGTCTTAAATTCAATACCTTGTCAAACACCTGCCTGTGCCGGATTAGGCACGTGATATGTTGCTCATAGTGGAAAACACCATGTTGGACAACTATCGGGGACGTTTCTTCACAGTGGTTGTACCCCCCAACGCAAGTCGGGGGCCAAATCTTCCCATTCTTCCCTGCTGCCCGGATTTGTTAGGGTAGCGTGATCACAGTCCGATTGGTCCCCATGGACCGGCCGATTGGTCCTCATGGACCGGCCCTTTCCCTCTTGTCTCTGTTTCTCTTTATCTGTCTCTCTCTCTCTATCATAAGGTGGGGATACACCATCCTAGATGTGGAGGATCTCTAGGTCGCTCCTGGGAGATCAATCGGTTGTTCAAGAGACTTGTTCAAGTCTTGCGGCGGGTTTGTTCAAGAGAATTGTCTGGGGCTATACAACAACATCATGTTGGCTTGGAATAGTGCCAACTAGCCGAAACCCGTGGAACATCCACGGAAGGGAGGATGTGGTGTATGGATAGAGTGTACCAATATGGATGGCATAGGGGATTTGCTTGTCCGAGTAAGAGTTAGGAAGAAAGATGAGAATGAAGAGTGCGTATATGAACAACGTATTTATTGCAATCTACTTAAATGACAACGCTACGATATACTTATGAAAAATGAATGGATTCGTAATAGGAATCGGCATAGCACCACTCTGGCCATTTTATATGAGACTATATGGTGTGGGTTGGATTTGTGTGAACAAAATCAAGAAAAAGGCGACACTTTGTAGAATCCAACTTACACTGTGTATAAAGTGTCACCTCCTGACTTTGTATTTTATATTGTTAGAGACAAAACAAACACTAAATAACATAGCCACATACCAAAAACGTGTATTTTCAATTTTCACTTGTGCAAAAATGCTACTCACAATGACATCGCCTGTGCGTCGGTCTGTGATTGAGCCAGAGAGTTGGCCTGTGAGTCAACTTCCTTTCCAATGTCTGCAAGAGTTGAAATACTGATTGTGCATGTGTAAAATTATATGAAAGAAGAACATGCATATCAATAGATGATGCCATTGAAAAGGAGCGCAGCTGTCAATAGAAAAGGATGTCTGACTTATCAATTTGACATTATTGCACAGGAAATGACAAACAAAGAAACAGTTCATTTCCATCGGGTAATATTACGATGAGAGATCAGCCGATACCTTTATTATGTCCATCAGCATCCATGGCACTTAGGAAAAAAAAACGTGGCATCAGCCAGCCGCAGTCAACTATCACGTACCGTCTCGAAGTCAATGCCATCCTTTTATCTCTTCGTATACACCTCACTGATTTCTACCTTATCGTGAACAGGGTAAAGCCTACTTTGATAATCATGAACGGTGGCAGATGCAGGAGCGAAACGTAGGCGTAGGCCTCGGCCCTACCTATCCAGTTGTTGTTTCCGTTGTGTAAGGGGGGAAAAAAACAAACATTTTGGCCTCAGACCTTTGAGAGTACGTCGTTCCATGAACTTTTTGAACGGGCCTCGTATGCCATGCTTCGTCAACGTTGGGTTGTTTTTAAATGATTTGAAGGATTACCTTAAGCACCGTGAATAGAGCAGATACTGATGGGCTGCTGATCGGTTTCACTTCGTTGTTATCACAGTATATGGAAGAAATTATGGTAAACCCACCTGATGAGGTTAGCGTACACCGCCATCGATGACACCGGCACAAATGGCGGAATAGATGGATTCTTCTTCATCGCATTGCATCGCATTCTCTTCCTGTGAAACTGTTTCATAGAACTGTGTCGTTTATGTACATTTTTATTTTATTACATTCACGTAGTTTCACATTCTTGACTTCGTGGAGCTTCAATGTGGTTCAAAAAAATAAAATAAAGATGGATTCTTCTTCATCGCATCGCATTCTCTTCCTGTGAAACTGTTTCTCCATTTAACGTTTCCAAAATCAAAACTTCAAAAACTTCTTCACTTCGATTCGAAAAAACTTCAAACTTCAAAAAACGTTTCCAAAACGTCACTCCATTTAACTTTATTAAAATGACGATAAAGACCATTTGGTTCACACCACCCATCACACCACTCGACTGTCCAATCAGCGGATGGCTTGCATCGCCTTCGCCCAGCAGACGCCAATACGATGGTGTCGTAAGATGGCGTCGTATCGGCCGATAATCGGATGCTTTTGGGTCCCAAATTCGGCGAATTCAGATTTTTCGAGTATGGCTGTACGTGATAAACAAAGAGCGCGGTTCGTAGATGGAAAATGCATTCGTGTCGTGGGCATCGGGTCACTGGGTGCGGCGTAAAAGGGATAACAAAGTCGAGTCCTTACGGTATTATTATATAGATGGAACAATCATTGGATCCATATGATGGACATCACCTGTACTCAATCACCAAGACCCTGTTGTGGACTTTTTCTGCAGGTGAAATGGCTCCAGTGGAAGCTGGATGTCTCCATGGGAACACTCTTCCAACTTCAGATGGTGTCCAAGTGAAGAAAGAACTGAGTGGAGATTTTTTCTCAGCAGATGGTGAGTACCATGATGCCCGTGTAGTGTGGATGATGTACTCTATGTTGCTCATAAAGGAAAATACTGTTACGTTTGTGGGGGTAGAGATGAAATACCTTAGTGAAGTCAGAAATGTATAGTTTAGCATGGACCGTGTGACGTGAATAAAAATAATCTCCATGTAATAAGTAGGGAATCTGTGTAGAATAAGATCATATAGGTGTCTCCATTTAAGGGGTGGAGCTATGCTAATTAGGTAGGGCTTAAGGATAATCCCCAGTGTGTAATTGCCCTCCTGTGATTTTTCCTTGTGTTTTTACATTCACTCGGCCAGCCATGCAATCGACCCCATTGCTACAACAACACCGACAAGCCCGACAGAAACACAGCACATTCTATCGGGCAAGTAAACCCCACCCCATGACCGCCGACGTCATCTGAACATTCCCGAACGGCGGCTAGACTCCGCCTTGAGGACTCGTAATGGAGAAACCATGCCCTGAGCTTCTTGACTGGTTGAGGAGCCATGGGATGATGTAATGGGACATCAGGATTGCTCGGGCAGTGACGTCAGCGAGGGACAAAGGAGGGTGCACCCTTCCCCCCCGGGGCAGTTCCATATTCTTTCCATTTCCTAATTATGGAGCTCACTGTGCTCTTGGCAACTTGCAACACTCTAGAAATTGTTTTATACCCTTCCCCAGATCTACGCCTCCTCAAAATTATATCTTGGAGTTATACGGACAGTTCCTTGGACTTCATGGTAGAGTTTCTGCTCTGTTATGCACTGTAAACTGTAGGACCTTATATAGAAAGGTGTGTTTCTTGCTAAATCATGTCCAAATAATTGAATTGGCCCCGGGTGGACTCAAATCAAGTTGTAGAGACATCTTGAGGAAGATCAAGGGCAATTGGATGTACCTGAGCTCAATTTGGAGTGTCATAGCAAAGGGGTTGAATACTTGTTGACTCGAGGCATTTTAGCTTTTTGTTTTTAATTATTTTGTAAAAATTTTAAAATAAGAAATTCCACTTTGATATTATGGGGGTATTATATACAGATCAGTGCCAAAAAAATGTCACTTTAATCAATTTTAAATTCAGTCTGTAACACAACAAAATGTGAAAAAGTCAAGGGGTGTGAATACTTTCTGAAGGCACTGTTTGCTCATACTCTCGTTGAGGAAAATCGTCCCGGCTATGTATTTGCACACACTAAGTCGAGCCAATGGATGGGATGAGACAAAAGCGGGCAGGATGGAAAACCATTCACCAAATAAGAGGCACGTATATACAGGTACATCAAGCAGTGATAAAGCATGTATGTGCCCACCGTTTTTTCCCAGTACATAAATCAATGAATACTGGATGAAGAAGGGGACGTCCTAGCTAAACCCCCATGATGACGCATGTGTCCCTCGACCCTCTCTAGACACGTAGAGGGAATCTAACTTATGAATCTAATTAATGACATAGCTCATCTGGGAACGTGCCTTTAGTATTTTCTTTTATGATGAAGGCTCCAGTCATGGACTATTTTGTCCTCATCGAGGCCAGGCCTTACACTACTCACAATAAGTTAGGGATATTGTGGGAGTGAGTTAATTTTTTTCATTGGGGTTTGGGTTAGGGTATTGAAATCAAGAATGCTGTGTTTTTTCCACATTCATTAATAACCATAGAATTAGGACCAACAACTTTTTTCAACATAATTAATACGCAAAACCAACCACACCGAAGAACCTGCCAATATCCCTAACTTATTGTGAGTAGTGTAAATTAAAGAAGTGCATTGATAGAAAAATCAAGAAAGCGAGAATGCTCTAAGAGTTTTTGAGGAAGTAAAAAAAATCTGCTTTTTGAAAAAGGGGAAGATCATAAGTGTTTGGAACTCTTTACCTTCACATGTCTTTCCAGAGTTTGGCAGTGGAGGGGAAGAAGCAAACATAACGGCCTGTCGGCCCACCCTTGAGTTGCCAATGGCCACACAATAATCATGAGATGTCGTGGCTTGTCGAGTATTCCCTGGTCTCGCTGATGGCGGAGGTACACAAGCAGCAAGTTCTTGGGAGCAGAAACCGAAGTAATATCTGTAGAAAAGAGAAAGAGAACCAACTTTGTGACGTAATTTGAGCGGGTCAAGTTTTGAGGTCAGATTGGGAGAGTTGATAAGTCGGATTACTTTGAATTAAATTCTGTCCAGTAAGTGTGTGGAACTGGAACCGCCCCAGATGTGAGAGCAGCACTCCATACAAGGACGAATTAATCCTTTATATAGTTGAAGCAACTGTTGAGAGAAGAAGAATCTCCGACATCTGAACAGGACTCCCAGTTTCTTCGAGGCAGACTTAGCTATTTGCGTAATGTGTGGATTCCAGGATAATAAATTTCCATGAATAACATGTTTGCAATGACTTCTGGTAGATATGAAAACTGAATGCGAGTCGGAGGAAGAAGAATTTTTCCATGTCCGATATGCCACATCCTTTGCACGAATGGCTGCAGAGCAGGAATTATTTAACCAATAATTGGTAGGTAGATTGGTAACTTCAGCTATACGTTCAGCAGAGATAGAGGCATCGCCCGAGGAGAGGAAGTAGTCTTTCCAGGGAAAATCAGAAAAGAAGTTTAACCAGTCCAGTCAGCGCTATTGAAATTCCAATACTGGCGTTTAGTTGGAAGAGTCGGAGGAGAAGGAGTGGTGGTAAGTCAAGTGATTTGCACCAGATTGTGGTCAGAAGAACCAAATGGAGGTGAAATTGTGTAGCTGTAACGCAGCGGATTGGACGTGAAGAACAAATCCAAAGTATTGGAAGAGTGGTCACGACGATCTGGGATATGGGTAGAGTGGGTGATAATTTGTACCAAATCATTGGGAATGGAAAATGTAAGAGCTTCAACTCCCCCAATATCCGTGTAGGAAGATTTCACCCACTACCTGTGGTGTACTTTGAAGTCTCCAAAATGGTGGAATTCTGCTTGAAGGTGTTTGGATGTCATGGCCTCGTGACAGGAATTAAGATAGTCAAAGAAAGATGTAAGGTTTTTGGAGTTGGGAGAGCAGTAAGAGAAACAGAGAAAAATAGTGATGGTCGGGAGACATATTGAGCCAGATGACATCGAGGTTTGGAGATTCTCGGTCCACAAGGCGTACAGCAGGCGGGTTGATGTTGGAGTACACACAAACCCCTCATTTGAAGCGGAATATGCTTTGTTCCATTGTTAAATTGTACACATTGATGTGTTAAATGGCCTCTGTGTGCACAACCGGTTGTTGTAATTTTACTTCCTGTTTAAAACAAAGTCTTGTGTATCACCTTGGGTTGTATGGATATCACCTTGGATTCTATTTTTAACATCTCCTTTAGAGAGAGGGTGACACATTTTCATCCCACACCGTGAACACATTCCCCTTTATATCCCTGCCAAAATTTTTTTTCTTTTTTTAAAGTAAGGTGTGGAGGGTCCCAGGTTGTTGTTCATTGGAGAACTTTCACTTGTTCGTCTGCGAGTGAAGTTTTCATAAATTTTGTGCTTTTCTACCTCATTGTCTCCACTAGTACACCATCAGGTCATTGTCTTCTTGAAAAATACAAATTGATTACCAAGGAGATGTTTTTTGTTTTTTTTCCCCCCATCATTCCTTTCTTTTTAAGATCCATACCTTTGTGTTGCTGCTGTTTTTGCATCTCTCTGATACACTGACTAACCCTATATCTGTGAATGATCTTCAGAGAAATCGACAAGGACCAGGTTGTCCTCCACCGAGAATGTTCATAACTTCACCGAGAGAACTTTGCAGCAAGACAAGAAGAGTCGTTGTGGGATGTCCAAGGATAACGAGCAGAAATGTAGTCGTGCCGAGGTACACGTGACTAGTGACACGTGTGAAAAGACACACACGTGTACTCAATGCAATAAAGTATTTAGTTGCTCTTCAGTACCTCAGGCACACACGGATACCCACACCGCGACGAGTACGTACACGTGTAGCACATGCATTAAAACTTCCGGGCAGAACTCGACCCAACAGGTAGATTTGAGGATTCAGACTGGAGAGACGCCATTCAGATGCAATGTATGTAATACATTTTATCCGAATAAATTCAACTACAAGAATCATAACAGGATCGCCCACGCTCGTGAAAAGCTGCACCATTGCACGATATGCAATGAACCATTTAAGCAGAAGAGAGCGTGCTTGGTGCACATGCGGACACACACTCGGGGAGAGAAGCCCTACAAGTGTTCTGTGTGCACCAAGACATTTTCTCATCCATCATTTTTAAATCGACACGAAAAAATACATTTGGAAGATAAACCCTACAAATGTTCTAAGTGTACCAAGTCTTTTTCTTTTTCTTCGTATTTAGATCAACATCAAAAAATACACATGGGAGAGAAGCCCTACAAGTGCCACATGTGCAGCATGTCCTTTATATATTCTTCACATTTAACCCGACATCAAAGAATACATACGGAGGAGAGGTCCCACAACTGTCCTGATTGTGGCAAGACGTTTAATCAACCCACAACTTTATATCAACATCAAATGTTACACGCTGCCAAAATAGGACAAAAATGATGATTACCGAAGCCCAAAGCTAAACAGAATCCAATAAATGTAAAATTGAAGAGAAAGACCTGGTAGGGTAAATGGGCACTGAAAAAAAAACCTCAAAATATAAATAATCACCGGGAGGGGAGGGAGGGGGGCGACAATGAAACTGACAGCAGAAGAAAACAAAACCAGCTATTGGAAAATACTTCGGGAAAAAAAAACAAAAAAATTCTACCGAGTCGATTCCTCCCGAAAAAGATGAACTATAAAAATTCTGGAAAGGGATTTATGGAGACCAAAAAGAACACGAGGAGACGGGATGTTTCCAAAACTTGAAAGAGAAAAAGCAACATCGAGAATGTAAAGTAAATGCCTGGAGTGTAATTGAAAAAAAAAAAATTAGAAAACTAATTCCTAAATTTCATCAGTCCTGGCCCAAATGGGATTCCAAATTTCTGGCACAACAATGTGCGCACAAAGATACAACATTGTATGCAGAGTAATCATGATGTGTAATAAATCAAGAATTCAAGACCCTCTGCACTCTTTGATTCCTCTTTTCTCCCACCTCTGGAACAATCTCCCACACTCTCTTCAATCCCACTCCTCCCTCCACGTCTTCAAAACAGCTGTTCACCATCAACTCTTATCCTCTCCCATCCAAAATCTTGATCTTTTCTACCCCCGTTAATCCATCCCAAATCGACCTCTTTCAATCTCCGACTTCGTTCCTGAAATTCCTAGTAGTGTTCATTTGTTTAATACAGTTTCGCCCAAGCCCTCTCCCATCCACAGATCTCTCGTTGTCCTTGTTCTTTACTGTTGTTGTGCTTATGTGCTTCCCTTTCTCTCCCCCTCTTGTCTCCCGCTCCCTTTATTGTATGTTTTATGTGTTCGTGCATGTTTCCATGTTTAATGTGTTAGCTCTTACACGAGCCTCAATTGTGTATCGACAAAAAAAAAGAGAAAAAAAAAGGACCTGGTCCACCAAGTAAATTGAATCCTTTGGTACATCTGCAAAAACTTTGATATACCAGCCTCGGAAAAATCATGGAAGCACGGACCAAAAGCGATCGTTGAAAACTAGGATGTTGCGTTCACGTACGACCTGACCATCTCACAGAATGTAGAAAACAAAGCATTATGACCGGACATAGTACTAAGATACAAAAAGGACAAAGACAGCATTGCTAATAGAGGTGAAGTATCCAGTATCCAGGGAAATAATGTGGAATTTGGAAAATGACCAAGTACAAAGTTCTGAAATATGAAGTCAAAAGAACCTGGAAGTTGAAGAGTGCTGATATTGTGCTAATGATAGTTGGAGCAATTGGAGTGATGAAGAAAAACTTCACCGATATCGTAAAATCCATCCTAGGAAATCCACACAACCACAACAAATCCACACAACAAATGGATGCTGTCCGGAGTTCAGTGACAATCCTGAAAATAACCCTCGGAACAAAGATGGGAGAAAAACAAAATTTCACATTTAGGACTTTGAAATGTGATCTTGGATTGAAACGGGGGTGGAAACTGCGATCCCTGTGAGGACACCTTTCCATATTCTCAATCTTGTAAATGGCGATTACAACCAAGGGGAGAACCCATATAGGTGTGATGTTTGCAGTACAGGTATCCGCCGGTTAACAAAGGGATTACGTACCTTTATACACCTTCGTAATGAGAACCTTCGTTATGCGGAGCTCGGTTTCCATTATTTCTTATGGGAAAATTACACATGGTGATAAAGGAGTACCTCCTCCTTGCCCTCCCCACTGAAAAGGTAATCGGTGGAAAAATGTATCTGTCACTTTGTGAGGTGATGTTGAACAATCACCAGACAACGGTTCCTTTGTTGTAGCGAATGAAGACTTTCGCTGAGGATTTTTTTTTGTTTGCTTTGTATACTGAATCGAGGCTCGTGAAAGAGCTAACATTTATTTCACAAACAAATCAACCAGACAAACAAAATATATAAAAAGAGGGAGCGGAAGACAAGATGGGGAGAGAAGGGGAAGCACACAAACACAACATTTGAGAGCAGGGAGAAGCGTGGGAGGGAGAGGGCCTGGGGGGAGGAGGCTTGGGAAGGGGGGGGGGGGGGGAGAGGTATAAAACACAAGGGGACCAAAGACTTCCAGGACAGAAGTTGGTATTTCAAAAAAAAAAAAGTTTAGGATTTTGGGTGAAATTAGCGGGGGTAGAAAAGATCAAGGTTTTGGATGGGGGAAGATAAGAGATGGTGGTGAACAGCTGTTTTAAAGACCTGAAGGGTGGAGTGGGATTGAAGAGAGTGAGGGAGTTTGTTCCAGAGGCGGGAGAAAAGAGGAATGAAGGAGTGAAGGTGAGCAGAAAGTCTTGATTTTGGCAGTTTAACCATAAGAGGGTTGCAGGCAGATCTTGTGCGACCTGTAGGAATATTTGGGGGACAGAGCCCAGAGAGAGCTGGGGGGGCAAGGTCAGAGAGGAGTCGGTAGAAGACGGAAAGACCACCAACCTGCCTGCGGTGAGTGAGTGAGAGGCCCTTGGAGTTAGCTTCATCACGGGAGATTCCAATGATTCTGAACGCTTTGGTTTCAACAGCGTGAAGACGAGCTAGGTGTGAGGCAGTAGCACCAGACCAGAGGGGAGAGCATTATTCCATAGAGCTGCGGATGAAAGCCTTGTATGTGGTGAGGAGCTCAGGTGTACCAAGGAAGGACTTCGCACGACGGAGGATGCCCAGTCGGCGACTGGCTTTGGAGGCCAGATTTGAAATGTGGTTTTCCCAGGAAAGATCATGGCAGATAGTGAGACCCATAAGCTTGAGTGACAGAACTTCTTGGAGAGGATTATTCAGAAAGTGGATGGGAGGGTTGTCCAGTCGGTCTTTTCGGAGAGACATAGTAAGAGTGTGAGATTTGTCAGGATTGAAAGACATGTTCCACTTGTTTGCCCAGTCTGTGATTTTGTCCAGGTCTGCAGAGAGTGAGGAGGGTGCAGACTGCCGATCTGAGGGATGAGGAATGGAGCGACAGGGAGTGGAGTCATCAGCAAAGAGATAGAGAGGATTTTCAAGAGTCAGAGAGATCATTGATGAAGACCAGAAAAAGCACAGGGCCCAGAACACTGCCTTGGGGAACTCCGCCTGAACAGGAAGAGGAGATGAGAGAAACCCATTCAGGGCCACACGTTGACTACGACTAGAGAGGAAGTCCGCCAGCCATGCGTGGAGATTTCCATGGATACCAAAGGAGGAGAATTTGGTGAGCAGAGCGGGGTGCCAGACCGTATCCAAGGCACGTGATATGTCGAGGGAGACAGCTCTAATTTCCTGTTTGGCATTGAGGACCCTCATCCATTGTTGAGAAAGCAGAAGCAGCATGTCCAGAGTAGAGTGACCAGGTCTGAAACCAAATTGGTGGTCAGAGATCAAGCCATTGGAGAAGAGGAAAGATTTCATATCTGAATATCTATCATATCTGAATTTCATATCTGAGGATGATGATTAGCCCGAAATGAAGCCATACTTGGAGCAGATGTTCACTGTACATTACTAATTTCTTTAAGCGGGGGGATACCTGTAAATGATTTGTTCAGAATGCATCCTGCCAGGTACACTAAAAGGAATGGTTTCATTCAATGCATCATTCGTTAAGATGAAAACTCGTACAATATTGAGTCAAATGGACTCTATAATTGTACGAGTTTTCGTCTCAACAAATTTCCACAATGTTTTTATTTATTAATTTTTGCTTGTTTACTAATTCATTTGTTCATCAAGTTTCTACTGCAATATTTTTTTTTAAACAAAATACTGTGAATTTGTGCTTTGCAAATAAACTGAAATATATGAAAAATTTATTTTGTTTATTTGATATTTCATTTGAACATTGCTGGAGCATCTTTTTCCCCCTTTTATTTATTTATTTATCCACCTTTATACACTTTCAGAATTGTGCTCAACAAGTTAATTGAAATGTTTAGAAATATGGTGTAATAATATGCACCAAAACGTCCTAATAAGAGGCTGTAAAACAACAACAACAATAATAACTAGAACGGCACTCAGTAGAGAGCATACCTCCACCTGGGTGGCCATGTCACTCAATGGTGAAGAATCACTTTTAAAAATTAAATAATTGTCATATCCGAATCTATATTCAGATCTTCACCAAATTCGGAGCGATTCTTCCTTGTCGCACACACAACATGTCCAACAAGGACTGATGCACAAATGTATCAGCTACTCCTTTATCACTATTAGTCCTTGAGCCAGACCAAAAGTAATGCTCCGGCGGGGGGAGTAATTCTCATTATGATTTTCCATTAGACCAATGTCTCAAGTGTCAGAAAAGGTGTGATGGACATCTGAGAACGGTAGCTTAGTGCCCGGATGGACGCCATCTTTGAAACCACCCAGCTCGAAAATGCCCATTTGGTGGGGTACATTGTTGCACGTGTATCTGGACTTCTATACTAGCTATCGATGTGCGGTTGACGACTAAATATACGTCCGATGTGTACCGTCTAAATAAAAAATAATATGAAGCATTTTGTTTTAGATTAATTATTATAAAAATCAATTATCGAAAAAAAATCATATACCGTATTTTTCAATATTTTATTATTAGACTTGTACTTTTTTTAGTGAAACAACACTGGTATGATTTTCCAAATTATGCATTGTGCTACACCGTTTATCTGTCTATAAAAATAACTCAAAAACTAAAACATCATCCACCACGAGTTTACAACAAATAAATGTAAAGAGGCATAAAATGACTTAGGCCGCCGCTGGCATTATCTATTCTGACGATAACGCAAGTTAGGAATGTCGTACGGAGAGGATTTTAACACCATACGATATCTAATAAGCAGGCGGAAATTGTTACATAGGAAATCTGCACTTTGGTGGCCATCTTGGATTTCAAAATGGCCGCCAATTATATTAATTATTCATTACTAGAGTTTGGAAAGACGTATGGAGCTGATTTTAACACCATACGATGTATATTCCTAATAAGCAAGCGGAGGTATCATTGAACATGTCATGTTTTAGTCAAATAACACCGGTATGATCTTCCAAATTATACATTTTGCTAAACCGTTTATCTGTCTATAAAGATTTTCAGGCAATTTGGCCTGCATTATAATAGAGAACAACATATGCTATACAATATACAGTGCACACAAAGTTAATCATCAGAGTCGCCATCAGAGTCATTGGCATCCTGAGCCACGATAGCATCATCCTGCACCATAGTGCAGCGGCATAGCAAAAATTTAAGAAGAATTGTGCATTTTGTGATGGAAGCACCAAATTTGGCACAATGATAGAATGTTATATTTAGAACATTTTCAGATATGGAACCACTTTGAAATTCACCCAAGGTCGCCGCCATATTGGATTTCAAAATGGCGGCTTTAAAAATCTGTAACCCTTAGGGGGGGGGTGGCGGAAACAAATCCTACAGGCACAATTATTGCCCCATTCACCCTATATCTTTTCTAACATCAGTAGACACATTACAGCGGCGATTCTGAGCTCAAGGGAACATCTAGGGGTCTGGGGAGTGAAAAATTTGAAAATTTCGGCCAAAAATACCCCTAAAAGAGGTCATTTGGTGTCAAATTTCAGGGGGGGTCGTGTATTGTCCTGTAGATAAAACATGCTGGTCCGTTGATTAACCCCTAATTAAACGACTTTTTTGTTTGTTTGCTCCATCCAGGTTTCAATCATGTCGAAGCAGTTCAAGTTAGTTCATGTTACCAAGCATGTAACTTCAACGCCAAAGACGCCACTGGACTGGGAACTCTGTGTTCTGTGTCAAGTTGATATAGGAGAGTCCCTACAGTGTCCTGCTGTCACGAAAAGAACTGATGCAGGTGCTGGATACAAGACACTTGAAGACAATCTATCAGCATTCAATAAACTAGGCAAGCTGCCACAAGACGTGGACTTGCAACGACTGGATGAAGGCCAAGGGATAGCTGCCACTCTAGCTGCCCACCAAGCCAAGTGGCACAAGTCATGCAGGGTGAAATATAACACTACCAAGCTACAGCGGGTACAGAAGAGAAGTCATTCAGAGGGAAGCCCTATCCCCAGTACAATCACAGATAAGTACAAGCTTACTAGGTCTCAGGCAGCTTGTGTTGATAGCATATGCGACAATTTGTGCTTCTTCTGCCAGCAAGAGCTTGGTTTGGAGTTTCATCAAGCAGCGACATTGGAACTAGATAAACACGTTCGCAAGGCTGCAGAGTTTCTTCAGGATACCACTTTGTTAGCCCAACTGAGTGCTGGGGACATGGTCGCAAGAGAGGCCAAGTACCATAAGAAATGTTTGACATCCCTATACAACCGCGTGAGGGCAGCAAAAAAGCTTGCTGAGCAAAGCCAGAGCACGGTAGATGTCATTTCAGCAATAGTCCTTGCTGAACTGGTAACGTACATAGAGGAAACTGCTAAAGAAGAAGACACTGCTCCTGTATTCAAGATGGCAGACCTCACCAAGCTCTACACAATGAGAATGGAACAGTTCGGAGTTGTGCTGGAAACACGAGTCCATACAACCAGACTCAAGGAGCGTATCCTGGCACACTTCCCTGATCTGCAGGAGCACAGGCAGGGAAGAGATGTCCTGCTGGTGTTTCAGGAAGACATTGGCAGTGCATTAGCCAAGGCATGTCAACATGATATTGACAGTGATGTTGTGCACCTGGCACGAGCTGCAGGGATTATAAGGAAGGATATGTTCCAGTCATCTCAGCCTTTCAATGGGTCCTTCTCAAACAAATGTCAAGAAGAGTCTGTGCCACAACTGCTGCTGACAATGGTCTCCATGATTTTAGAGGGCGCAGGCATCAAAGATCAGGCATGTCAGTCATCGGCATCGGCGTCTGTGACAATAGCTCAACTTCTCAAATACAACAGTGTGAAGCATGAGAGGAGAGGTGCAGGCACAGACGTACGACACAGCATTAGTCAAGAGACTCCTTTGCCAATATATCTTGGCTTGATGCTTCATGCCCATACGAGAAAGAGGGAACTGGTTGACACATTATCTGGACTAGGGATCAGCATTGCCTATGATAGAGTGCTACGGATCTCTGCAGAGCTGGGGAACGGGGTCTGTCAGCGCTTTCGGGCGGAGAAGGTGGTCTGTCCCCCAAAGCTCCATGGTGGAGTGTTCACCACATCAGCTGTGGATAATATAGACCACAATCCCAGTTCCACGACAGCACACGACTCCTTCCACGGAACTGGTATTTCATTGATACAACATCCAGACTATGACAATCAAGGCACAGACCGAGGTATTGTCATCATCGGGGGTGTCTCAAATGTCAAGACTGTGGAGGACCTTCCACGGTATTACACAGATGTACAACCAGTTAGTTCACTTGCCAAAAGCCACCCTGTACCAGCTGGAACCCAGGCGTCGCTGCAGAGGAATCCTGCACAAGCTGAACTGGATAAAGAGAAGAGGTGGCTCCAGACTGTGAAGGATGCATGTGACAGTGGTGACACACAGAATCCAGGAAACATTTCTTGGGCTGCACATCACGCAGAGAACCAATCGGCCAAGGATACTAGTATCACAGTCACACCCACTGCCTTGCTTCCCCTCTTCCATGACCAAGCCCACTCAGTGGCAATGATCCGCCATGCCATGGATGTCGTGAAAGCAGCGATCAATGAGCTAAACCCTGGACAGATACCCGTCGTCACACTGGACCAACCACTTTATGCGATCGCCAAGCAGGTGCAATGGAACTGGCCAGACACACATGGTGAAGATCTCTTTGTGGTCATGCTGGGTGGTCTACACACAGAGATGGCAGCTTTGAAGACAGCAGGAGACTGGCTGCAAGACAGCGGTTGGACACAGGCATTGGTTCAGGCAGAGATAGCAACAGCTGGCACAGCAGACTCCTTCTTGCGTGCAGCTCACGTCAGCCGTACAAGACGCGCCCACCAAGTAACTGTTGCTGCCCTACACATACTGCAGCATCGTGCATATGACATATACAACGAAAGAGCAACTGCAAGAGGTGAGGAACCATTGGAGTTCGAGGCATGGTGTGACCAGAGAGCAGCGGCATGTCCACAGTTTCAGTACTGGGCCACTGTACTTAACCTGGAGCTCTGTATACTCCTCTACATACGTTCACTGAGAGAGTCCAACTTCACGCTGTACATGGACACCCTACCAGAGCTAGCTGCATGGTTCGCTGCATTGGGCCATATCCACTATGCTCGCTGGTTACCAGTCCACATCAGGGACATGGTTGGCATTGCAGAGAAACACCCAGATGTTGCTGCCAAGTTCCATGCGGGGCACTTCACATCCAAGAAGACTAGGCATGCTTTCTCCACCATCTCCCTAGACCAGGCTCATGAACAAAACAATGCCACGGTCAAAGGCGATGGCGGGGCAGTGGGCCTAACTGAAAATCCAAGTGCCCTTCGACGGTGGATGGTGGCTGGCCCCGAAGTTGCTCGGGTCATCACAGAATTTGAGACCTCACAGCAACTGTGCCAAAGGGGAGAGCACACCCACCACCATGAGCAAACCGACAGTGTGCAGAAGAAGTTCGTCCAAGATGTCCGTGCACTGACAACAGTCATCGAAGAGATGGGCAGCCCCTTTGAAGAAGAAAGCACAGATTTGCTGGTGTTACGTGGTCCCCTCGGTGAATACCTGGTCTCGGTGACCCCCGGACCGTGAGAGGAACTCCGCCAGCAAGCTGTACTATATATGCGCTTTCGCCACGCAATCCATATGAATTTCACCCAGGAGACAACTGATGTTCAAGGATATATTTCCAATGGTAATGATACCATACAATTTCAATGACACAACCACGGAGATTTTCCCCGAGCAATCAACAATACACAATCATCACCAATTCCCAATTCACAATCAATTCCCTAGGATTAAGATGGCCATCTTATACATGTGTGTCCCGGTGAGTACTCACGACACCCTTTTGGTCTCGGTCCCGCACAATGTCTCTGGGCCCCTCCTGACCAAGATGATGGTCGCCGTCGCCGCACTCGGGCGGTTGAACGAACCCCGGGTGGACGTGTTTCCACCGGGCAGGTATCGTACCAGGCACCGTGGCTGCAGCCCCTCGTGGCCACGCGAAGCGGATACGGTAGAGCAAGCCAAACCCCACGCCGCTTGCAAGGCGCGTTAGGCCCCAACGTGCGACCCGCACGCGTCTGTTTAGACGGTGCCGCGAACGATACCAGACGCGGGGTCGATGCACGGCCCCACGTCAACTTGACGTCTCCACCGGGCCGGTACACGTCCCGGTGATTCCTCTCGCCAGACAGGCTTCGGAACGCCGCTTTTCCACGCAGCGCAAGGTCGATCCCACCTTTTGGTCGGAGCGGGGCGAGGAAGAATAATACTCGTCCTTTTTTCCTCGTGTCTTTTCCTCTTCCGTTTCCGGTCACTTCCGTTTCCGGCCACTCCCTCAGAAGGGCTCCTGACCCTCCAACCACAACAACTACACAACAACTTAATATACTACACACGGATAAGCAAAGACCTGAATGGTAATTCACATACATTCACATAAATATGTAACACTCCCCCCCTTCAAGAAAGAAAGTTTGAACCCAGCGAAAACTTTCTTTGCCGGCCAATTTGGAGAAACAAACCAGATAACTCAACCCCCCCCCACATTATCCGTTCCCCCCGGGCACAGTTATCACTTAAAAATAAAGCAACCAAAATTTCACCACAACCCCTCCAGATTACTCCCTCTGGACTAAGTACCAACAACGACATTGTCCCTGCCAAATCAAACTCCATCTCATGACCCTCTGACTTTGACCGTCAGTTTCTTGGGAATGAAGGTTAAGGGGTTGATCAAAGATCCAAAGTTAAGCAACTCGATAGCACTTTTTCCGGGAGGCCAAGCCGAGTATTCACTACATGGATGCCTTTAGGAACGCGGAGTTCATGGTTAGTCCGTGCAGGAAAGTTCTCTACATGGGCGCCTTGAGGAACGTGGAGTTCACGGTTAGTCCGTGCATGAAAGTTCACTACATGGACGCCTTTAGGAACGGCGTTCACGGTTAATTTGTGTAGGAATCTTGGCTCGGCGGCTCCGCCGCCTTCAGTGCTTCAACTTCTCAGAACTTCCCTAATAATTAGGGTGGGACCACTGGTCCCTGTAGTCCCATGAATAGCGGTCTCCTTCTCGGCCACTACCAAAACTACCACCCAGTTGTCCTCTCCTGTAGACCTCTCGACGCCTACGAAATGCCTTCCCTACTGTTATGGTCCGACCCTCCAAATCCTTGCCATTCCAATTCTTCTCTGCCTCTCTGGCGTCTTTTGTGCTGGCAAACGTGACAAAGCCGAACCCTCTTGACTGTTGCGTTTCCCAGTCTCTTACCAACCGCACTTCCACCAGCGGCCCATATCTGTTGAAGACAGAGGTCAGAACTTCTTCCTCTGTTTTGAAGTTCAGTCCCCCTACAAATAACTTGGCACTTTGGTCGCCATCCCGAGCTGGTGTGATGTTATTTTCCCTGCTGGGCTCTTTACCAACCCTCAGGTTACCATAAACTTGACCCCCGGCCAAATCATTCCCGATAACCACAGATACACCCTCTACAGGAAGCGTGGCTTGTAAACCGACGGTGACCGGTCCTGACACCAAATCGGACTCCAACTGGATGACCTGAAGGGGAGCACTAACACCGCCCCCGATCCCCTGTAAACGAACACTATCCCCCGTTGCCGTCTCCTCGGACCATGGCAAAATGCCTTCAAGCATTAAAGATTGATGGGCCCCTGTGTCCCTCAATATCCTAACCGGTCTCCGGTTAGTCGAGGCTCCATCCAGTGACACAAACCCCTCTGAAATAAATGGTTGGTAACCCTTTTGATGGCGATTTCTTACGCTAGCCATCGCATTCGGAGTTGTAATAGTCGGACTCCGCTCTGGGTTGTCCCTTTTCAGGAGGTAACAACTGGACATCAAGTGTCCAGGTTTCTTGCAAAACGCGCAAGTAGGCCCGGAGGAAAAACTCGGGGTCTGCCTCGGGCCCCCCGAACTATAAGTTTGTCTTGGGCCCGCATCCCTCTGATTTCGAACCGGTGGGGTATCATAGTTGTCCCCATAATCATCTCGAGGCCGCCGCCATGTATGGTCGTTCTCCGCACCTGCTGTTCCCCACCTCCCCTGCGGAGATCTAGGCGAGGAGTTAGGTTCGTGGACCCCTATTCGGTGGGTTAAGGCATAATCATCTGCCATGGTGGCTGCGTCCCACAACTTTGGTACCTTCTTTTCCTGCAGGTACACTTTGATGTCCTCGTGGACACCCTGCTGGAATTCCTCCACCAGGATCAAGTCCCGCAATGTCTCGAAGTCTTTCCCGACTCCTTTTGACTCACACCACCGATCAAACATGTTTTCTTTCACTCTGGCAAACTCCACATGGGTCTCACTCTCCCTCTTCCTGGCATTCCTGAATTTTTGCCTGTAAGCTTCCGGAACCAACTCATAGGCCTTGAGGATGTGCTTCTTCAGTACCTCATAATCTGCACATTGGTCCATTGGTAGCGCCGAATAAATTTCCTGAGCTTTCCCCAC
Organism: Myxine glutinosa; assembly: GCF_964187855.1. NCBI lineage: Eukaryota > Metazoa > Chordata > Myxini > Myxiniformes > Myxinidae > Myxine > Myxine glutinosa. The sequence goes on from NC_136265.1 coordinate 24,799,118, forward strand.
CAGCACACTTTGCACGAGTATGGTCCAGGCCTCCTCCGGCCAGTTTAATTGTCGAGCCACTTTCTCAAAGTGTGGGAAAAATTTCGCGACTTCTTTTTCACTGAACGGTGGAACCAGCCTCACATGTCTGCCCACATCCCAGGTTTTCTGGTTAGGTGTCGACCCCGTCAGCAAGGGTGGTGCCTCTCCCCGTTCTCTCATTAACTCCAGCTCCTTGAATTTGATTTCTTGCTGAAGCTCCATGTCACGTTCCTTTAATTCCCTTTCCGCTTTTCTCTCCTCTGCTTCGAGGTCCCTTGCAGCTCTCCTCTCCTCTGCTTTTCTCCCTTCTAACCTTTCCTGGAGTTCTCGTTCCACTCTCCTTTCCTCTGCTTGTTTCTCTTCTCTCCTCGCTTCTGCTTTCCTTTCTTCTTCTGCTCTTTCCTTTTCTGCTTTCCTTTCTTCTTCTGCTAACCTTTCCTGGAGTTCTCGTTCCACTCTCCTTTCCTCTGCTTGTTTCTCTTCTCTCCTCGCTTCTGCTTTCCTTTCTTCTTCTGCTCTTTCCTTTTCTGCTTTCCTTTCTTCTTCTTTTAACCTTTCCTGGAGTTCTCGTTCCACTCTCCTTTCCTCTGCTTGCTTCTCTTCTCTCCTCTCTTCTGCTTTCCTTTCTTCTTCTTTAATCCGTTCCTGGCTCCGTAATTGCAACTCCAGTTTCCGGAGCTCAACGTCTTCTGGTTCTTCGGGTAGCCACTCCCAGGCTAACTCGTCCCATGTTCCTAATCCCACCATAGATTGTATCACCGTGGCCTGCAACTCTGCCTTCCTCAAATTAGTTCGGACCTCCAAGTTAAAATGTTTGGCCAATTTCAAGAGGTCCGACTTTAGCAACGCTCGGAACTGTGCCTCACTCGGGGTTACCCCAAAGTTCTGTGCCACAAACGCCATGGTGCCTATCGTTAACACCTGTTAACCTTCACCCAAGACTTTACCCCAATTTCTCAAAATTTTTTTTACCAATTAATAATTAATTAATAAATTTTAATTAATAAAAAATATTATTATTTTATTATTTTATACAATTTTAAATCCCGGACGTAGACCCAATTGCGAAACCGCAAATCGTAATTTGGACGAGCCCCCAATTCTGTTACGTGGTCCCCTCGGTGAATACCTGGTCTCGGTGACCCCCGGACCGTGAGAGGAACTCCGCCAGCAAGCTGTACTATATATGCGCTTTCGCCACGCAATCCATATGAATTTCACCCAGGAGACAACTGATGTTCAAGGATATATTTCCAATGGTAATGATACCATACAATTTCAATGACACAACCACGGAGATTTTCCCCGAGCAATCAACAATACACAATCATCACCAATTCCCAATTCACAATCAATTCCCTAGGATTAAGATGGCCATCTTATACATGTGTGTCCCGGTGAGTACTCACGACACCCTTTTGGTCTCGGTCCCGCACAATGTCTCTGGGCCCCTCCTGACCAAGATGATGGTCGCCGTCGCCGCACTCGGGCGGTTGAACGAACCCCGGGTGGACGTGTTTCCACCGGGCAGGTATCGTACCAGGCACCGTGGCTGCAGCCCCTCGTGGCCACGCGAAGCGGATACGGTAGAGCAAGCCAAACCCCACGCCGCTTGCAAGGCGCGTTAGGCCCCAACGTGCGACCCGCACGCGTCTGTTTAGACGGTGCCGCGAACGATACCAGACGCGGGGTCGATGCACGGCCCCACGTCAACTTGACGTCTCCACCGGGCCGGTACACGTCCCGGTGATTCCTCTCGCCAGACAGGCTTCGGAACGCCGCTTTTCCACGCAGCGCAAGGTCGATCCCACCTTTTGGTCGGAGCAGGGCGAGGAAGAATAATACTCGTCCTTTTTTCCTCGTGTCTTTTCCTCTTCCGTTTCCGGTCACTTCCGTTTCCGGCCACTCCCTCAGAAGGGCTCCTGACCCTCCAACCACAACAACTACACAACAACTTAAGATACTACACACGGATAAGCAAAGACCTGAATGGTAATTCACATACATTCACATAAATATGTAACACTGGTCCTGGGCACACTGGAGATCTTGGGCCCAGCTGTTGTAGATACTGTGCATACAGCTTTACAGATTGGGAGAGATCAGTTCCATTCATTTGAGAAGGAACGTCTGGGAGACAGATCCAAGCCACTCAATGATGTCATCAAACGCAACAAACTCCCGTTGTTTTCATCCATCAAGGTCAAAGCTGCCCAGAAGAGCAAACAACAAGTAGCCTCTGCAAAGAGTGATTCAGAGCTCTTCTCCAGACTATACATCGCATGCCAAACCAGAGATGGGGGTCTCGAGCAGTTCTTCAAACATGAGAACAGCGCACATCCGCCAGCACTCTCGCAAAATGGACAGCTCCGCTTTGGTTCCAAAGCTGACTTGTTGCAGCCCTTAGAACAGCTTGTCGAAACAAAGTCGGACCCACCACAAGTATCTTCTGTGATCCTCGATGGAGCTGTAATAGTTCAAATGCTGAGCCCAGGCCAGACCAAAACATTTCTTGACTATGCCACAAAAGTATTCGTTCCATACATTATGTCACAGCTTCAACATCGATCTCGTCTCGATCTAGTGTGGGACCGCTATGCAAAGTCAGGCAGCCTGAAGGCAACTGCAAGGACCAACAGAGGCAAGGGAATACGCAGACGTGTCACTGGCTCTGCCCTCCTACCAGGCAACTGGCACAGTTTCCTCCGTGTCGACGAGAACAAGGAGGAACTCTTCAGCTTTCTGTCTAAGCAGGTCACGGAGTCCATCGATGTGCCAGACAAACAGCTGATTGCTACTGACGGTGAACAGGTAATGTGCATGATGTATGTTAGTGTGTGTTAGTGAAAGTGTGTGTATGTGTCTGGGTGGTGAGAGTGGGTGCGTGCCTGCTTGTGTGTTTGAGAGTGTGTGTACAATCTTCTGTGGTTTCAGTACATATTATACAATGTATTATTGATTTATGCTGTTGTAGAGTAAATTCTTACCCACATATGTGTATTCTTTTCATATAATTTAATTTTGATTATATAATCCCGATTTGTATTATCTATTCGGAAGAATATTTTGTATTGTATATATAATCTTTAGCTGTCCACGGTACACTCCCTCAAATTGTTAAGAAAGGCCTATTGGCCATAGTGTTCTTGAATTGCTTTTTTCTTTCCTGGCATCTTGGGGGAGTGTACACGAACAGGCTACTGTTATATGTGCAATGTCATATTGTATGATTTCATGTGTTTGATGCCAAGTAAATAACAATAATAATAATACTAATAATAATAATAATAATAATTGCCCTGTATTTATGTACTTGAAATAATGTACTGAAATAAATTAATAAATGTTATGCAGATTCATGTCAGGTTTTATTCGTGACCACCTACACCAAAGGAATTCACATTTAATTTACATCACGGTATTGTTCATGCTTACACCAACAGGTCATTGCTGTACCACCATGTGCAGACACAGCCGCTTTGGCCCCGTGCAATCACGAGGAAGCAGACGCACGCATGATGCTCCACGCAGCAGCTGCTATGAAATCTGGACACCGCAGAGTACTCATCCGCACCGTGGACACAGATGTGGTGGTTCTCGCTGTGTGGATGGCCCAGGAGCTTAATGAGGTAGTGGACGAACTCTGGTTAGCGTTTGGAACCGGAAAGAACTTCTGCTACATAGCAGCACACGAGCTGTCTGCTACCCTGGGACCAGACAAAGCCAAGGCACTGCCAATCTTCCATGCAATCACAGGGTGTGATACCGTCTCGAGCTTTGCAGGTCGTGGCAAGAAAACAGCATGGGCAGTATGGGAAACTTTTCCAGAAGTGACCAATGCATTCCTGGACCTGGCATCTGCACCAAGTGAGATCTCTGAGGATACACTGGCAACCCTGGAGAGATACGTAGTGCTTCTGTACGACCGCACATGCACATGTTCTGAGGTGAATCTGGCAAGAAAGAAACTCTTTGCAAAGAAATCTCGATCCATTGAAGCAATACCTCCAACACAGGCCGCCCTAGTACAACACGTGAAGAGAGCAACTTACCAGGGTGGACATTGTTGGGGACAGTCTCTTGTCCCACACTGCTATCTCCCATCACCATGCGACTGGGGGTGGGTGGACAATGACGGACAGTTCGATCCTCTGTGGACAACACTACCAGAAGCTGCCAAATCCTGCTATGAACTCATCTGTTGTGGGTGCGAAAACGGTTGCAGTGGGAGATGCAAGTGCAAGAAAGCGGCTCTGAAATGCACAGCACTGTGTGCCTGTGATGGTGACTGCTCACATTGAGTTGGAACTGTGACACTTGGCATGACTTGATGCAATACGCTCGCTAGTTCTCTTGCTGAACGTGTGTATACAATGTACGTAATATGGGATTATCAGTTGCTTATGTGCATTAAAACATATTTCAATACAACCATTCAATTCATTGACCTCAGAAATGTACATCTAGACACCAGAATCAAGTATCTAGCTGGCATAGAACCAGAGATATCGGTCAGTAAATCAATTTCCGCCATCTTGAAATCCAATATGGCGTCAGTAAATCAACTTCTAAGTAGAACCATTCAATTCCTTGACCTCAAGTTTGTACATCCAGACACTAAAATCAAGGCTGTAGCTGGTATAGAACCAGAAATATTTGTAATTAAAGATTTTTAAGCCGCCATTTTGAAATCCAATATGGCGGCCACATTGGGGTGAATTCCAAAGTGGTTCCATATCTGAAAATGTTCTCCATATAATATTCTATCATTCTGCCAAATTTGGTGCTTCCATCACAAAATGCACAATTGGTTTGCTATGCCGCTGCACTACCATGTTGGAGCATCCCTGCAGCTTACACACAACAGTGCACTTCAACCCATTCAGTATGCAGGAGCAATCTGACGGTCGACACGTCCTTCTGCATGTGCATGAGATGAGATTCAAGACGACATCTGGAGCTGGTAGACCCGCCATCCATCGGATTGTGAGCGAACCGCCATCATCGAGTTCCCAACCATGTCCTGCTGATGGTGTTGGGACGTCTGGTAGGTTTTCAAGGCTGCGTCGCCAGATAGCCGCCTGATAGTTGGCCCTAAGCGTATGCTGCATCAAGGAGTCTTCACAAGGCGGCAATTGTCCAGATTCGATCTGGCCCTTCTTTGCACAGAACATGTGATAACGGAGCGAATTAACACCGACGATCTTCGTGTTCTTGGCGTACAGCTGAGACGTGAAGGCCTGAATGCTATTGAAGACGTCTGTTGGTACATTCCACGAAGATCCCAGATCTGTGAATGCTTGAAGATACAGCTCATTCGCTTGCACAAGCTTCAAAGCCTTTATCTTTCCTTGGCTAGCCAGAGCACTCACAGTGTCACACCCACTCCATGCATGAAGCCCTGGCAATGCACTGCAAACTCCAGACCCCAATACCGCAGCCAACTTTCCAACGTCGATCATTCTGACTCGAACCTTTGTTCCTCGTCTGATGAAGAGCTGACTATCGATGGTTCTGCTGAGATGAAGACTGATGATCAGAACGTCGGTGTCATCTGCCACTAAGATGATCGTCTTGTAGTGGGTAGCGGCGTGCTTTGCGTGGAGAAACATACGCGTGTCTGCTTCCTCGTGGCTACATTCGAGTGCTTGCACCAACTTCCACCTATCGCGGGTCAGTACCAGACATTTTTCACCACAGGTGACATACAGTGTTCTGTTGCCTAGCTTTTCGCGATTTGTTTCATGTTTCCACGACTCCGCCAGAAACACAACCAGTTTCTCCTTTGTCTGGCTGCAAGCAAGGAGACGCCGCCAGTTCATGATTTTGTGTGCGGGTCTGATCTCGCTGAAACTGATGCCTTCATTTGAACCGCGGTTCACACGCTCAGCTGCTTTGATGGATTCTTCTGTGTATGTGTCAAAGACAACATCGATGCGCTCACTGCCTTGACCAGCGTGAAGCGCTGCAGCAAGGATGCGGTCAGATAGTTCTTCGAACGTGTCGTTCTCGCCATGCATCTTTTGTATGAGAGCCATCGCATCAATTATTGTTGCACTTCGCTTGTCAACGTTCTCGGCTGGTTCCACAAGACCTTCCATGTGTTTCGCAAGTGCAGCTTTGTTCGTTTTTTTCATTGACCCATCAACGTTTGCCAAAGACCATGGTAACGGCCCTAGTGGGTGACAAAGGACAAGTTGCATGTCGAGGTTCCTTGTCTTGGCGATGAGTATCATGGTGGCAAACAGTTGTCTGTCAGCTCTCAGGACGATCTCCTTGTTTGTGCCCTTCACAACTTTCTGCTTGATCTTACCAAAGGTCTTCAAGTTTAGCTTGTTCAATGTGTCATGAAAGCCTGTTCCCTCTTCAAGACGTTTCTGGAAGCTTTGATACGCCGCTTCCCCCTTTTGCAGGGTGTTGAGTAGGTCATTAGAAACGTCCTCCCTCGCAGCCGCTCCGGTAGATATACTGAGAAGACATGACGGATCATCGGCGAATGGATTGGTCCAGTCATTTTCCAGTAGATCACAGATAGCTGTGAGCTACCCCCACTCCCGCAAATCAAAGTATGCAGAAATACACGAAGAGAATCTGGTATCTTCACGTAATCTGAAGTGAGTTCTGCTGGCTGAGGCGGCCAACGTTCATTGTAATGAGCATCTTTGATCTGGTGTCGCAGTGAAGTAGCTGCACGCACAATGTTACTTTCACCGTCCGTTCGTTCAAATGCTTTCACTTCTGCTTTCAGGTTTACGCACTCTGCAGCAATCTCTCGCTTTGTCAGATTATCGGGCATCAAGTATACACGGTGTTTCACATTGAAGAAGATGAGCGATTCTCCAAACTCTCTTTGTAATGTGCGCTGCAGATTCTTCTTGATGGAGTCACGAACATCAACTGAAAATGTATCTGAAGACAGGATATCTGTTGCAACATCAACTATTGGAACAATCCTCGGGTTCAAGAACAAGTCAGTGCGAATGAAATTGAATATACATCGTATCATTTCTTTTTTCTCGATATTATCTTCAATGTCAGTTTCTACTTGAGGTTTTTGGGGCCGTGTGTAGTTTCTATAGCAGGAGAAGTGGTAGTGAGCCTCAGCTGCAACCATATCTCGTGTAGTCAATGCCAAAACTCTCTCATCATTGCGAGCTGTCGCAGCATCTCTTATTGTCTTATCTGCTCGAAGTTCAACAGCCAAGACAACTGTTTCACGGGTACGACTGCCTTTTATGAATTTTGAAGCACGCTGGCAAAAAATGCATTTATCATCGTAGACCGTTGAAGTTGATCCTGTCTCTTCCCGTGATGATCGCCGTCGCACCGCATCGCCAGTATCAACTGAAGAACTTCTAGCTGCATTGGTCAAAGTAGCTAGGTGGTTTTTGTGAGTGAAGTCTGATCTACAAGCCCTATGGTATAATATTGGAATATTAGGAAGTTCAACTGCGCCTTCTTGGACTAGCTTTAGAATTGGATAAAAGTTTCTAACTGCGGCTGCGTCACACAATGTCTTCCAAGAACTGTTGCCCGCTGCCTTGCTTAGTTCAGAGAGTGGCGACTTCTTGCTGCACAGGATGCACGTTCCGGACTCAGGTTCAATCTTCGCCCGTTTCGCCTCGACACCGGCCATCTCAGCTGAAAGAACAAAAAGACTGACGTTAGATTACTCCGATATCCGAAAAGCTCGCCAGCTTACATAGACATACTCATCCAAGTCAGTGAACATGTTAGATGGCGCCACAATACAACTCTATAATAGAGTTGTATGTGGCGCCATCTAACATGTTCAATTTTAGTTCTTAAGCCACCCACCCCCCCCCCCCCCCCCCCCCTCAGAAATTAATCAGGTCACCGCAACAAATCTCAGACTGAGATATAGAATATAGAATATAGATATAGAATAGACTGACGTCACTTTCGGCACTGGGTTCTGTGGGTTGATTATCGGCGGGAAATTCCAACTGACATAGTTTCGGTTTGTGGAAAGTGCATGCCTTTTCATATATTTTTTGTGTACACTCGTGGTGGATGATATGTTTTAGTTTTTGAGTTATTTTTATAGACAGATAAACGGTGTAGCACAATGCATAATTTGGAAAATCATACCAGTGTTGTTTCACTAAAAAAAGTACAAGTCTAATAATAAAATATTGAAAAATATATGATTTTTTTTCGATAATTGATTTTTATAATAATTAATCTAAAACAAAATGCTTCATATTATTTTTTATTTAGACGGTACACATCGGACGTATATTTAGTCGTCAACCGCACATCGATAGCTAGTATAGAAGTCCAGATACACGTGCAACAATGTACCCCACCAAATGGGCATTTTCGAGCTGGGTGGTTTCAAAGATGGCGTCCATCCGGGCACTAAGCTACCGTTCTCAGATGTCCATCACACCTTTTCTGACACTTGAGACATTGGTCTAATGGAAAATCATAATGAGAATTACTCCCCCCGCCGGAGCATTCACTTCAAAATATGGCCGGTTGGCTCAAGGACTATATGTGCCTACTGCTGATCATGAGTACCTGGTGAGATACATGCACGGATGTAATGGATCGTTTGTTGAGAAGAAGTGGCTGAATAGTGGTTTTATGCCCCCCAACCGCCCCCAGTCAAGCAAAATTGAAAATTATTCCTAGTTTTTAAGGACGTCATAAAGGACACATACAACAGGCATGAAGGACCAATGTAACATGTTCGATAGGGCGGTGTAATAGACACTGCGTAAACGGCAGTAAATTTCGGAATTAATTTATTTGTACGACTCTTACTATCTTTATTTTATTGAAATTTAATTATATACTTGAACACTGTAGAACACAAATCGCCTTGTTACTTCCAAGAATCACCAGTTTGGGGGGAGGGAACGAGTTAACAAAGCCATGCTGCTCCATCAATGCATACCAGCTACTCTGGGACGAGGAACCCGCTGTGTGGATTGATTACAGGTAAGATGAACATCCTCAAGTAGAATGGAAACCAAGTTCATGACTTGTCACCAACTGTAAGCAAGCTACGTGAGGAAGTCATCTGTCACCAAGTGAAAGCAACCTACGTGAGGAAGTCACCTGTCACCAAGTGCAAGCACCCTACGTGAGTAAGTCACCTGTCACCAAGTGCAAGCAACCTACATGAGGAAGTCAACAAGTGCAAGCTACCTACGTGAGGAGGTCATCTGTCACCAAGTGCAAGCAACCTACGTGAGGAAGTCACCTGTCACCAAGTGCAAGCAACCTACGTGAGGAAGTCACCTGTCACCAAGTGCAAGTAACGTACGTGAGGAAGTCACCTGTCACCAAGTGCAAGCAACCTACGTGAGGAAGTCACCTGTCACCAAGTGCAAGCAACCTACGTGAGGAAGTCATCTGTCACCAAGTGCAAGTAACGTACGTGAGGAAGTCATCTGTCACCAAGTGAAAGCAACCTACGTGAGGAAAGCCACCTGTCACCAAGTGCAAGCAACCTACGTGAGGAAGTCACCTGTCACCAAGTGCAAGCAACCTACCTGAGGAAGTCATCTGTCACCAAGTGAAAGTAACGTACGTGAGGAAGTCACCTGTCACCAAGTGCAAGCAACCTACGTGAGTAAGTCACCTGTCACCAAGTGCAAGCAACCTACGTCAGGAAGTCACCTGTCACCAAGTGCAAGTAACGTACGTGAGGAAGTCACCTGTCACCAAGTGCAAGTAACGTACGTGAGGAAGTCACCTGTCGCCAAGTGCAAGCAACCTACGTGAGTAAGTCACCTGTCACCAAGTGCAAGCAACCTACGTCAGGAAGTCACCTGTCACCAAGTGCAAGTAACGTACGTGAGGAAGTCACCTGTCACCAAGTGCAAGTAACGTACGTGAGGAAGTCATCTGTCACCAAGTGCAAGCAACCTACGTGAGTAAGTCACCTGTCACCAAGTGCAAGCAACCTACGTGAGTAAGTCACTTGTCACCAAGTGCAAGCAACCTACCTCAGGAAGTCACCTGTCACCAAGTGCAAGCAACCTACGTGTGTAAGTCACCTGTCACCAAGTGCAAGCAACCTACGTGTGTAAGTCACTTGTCACCAAGTGCAAGCAACCTACGTGAGGAAGTCACCAAGTGCAAGCAACCTACGTGTGTAAGTCACTTGTCACCAAGTGCAAGCAACCTACGTGAGGAAGTCACCAAGTGCAAGCAACCTATGTGAGTAAGTCACCTGTCACCAAGTGCAAGCAACCTACGTGAGTTCTGTCACCAAGTGCAAGCAAGCTACGTGAGTAAGTCACCTGTCACCAAGTGCAAGCAACCTACGTGAGTAAGTCACCTGTCACCAAGTGCAAGCAACCTACGTGAGTTCTGTCACCAAGTGCAAGCAAGCTACGTGAGTAAGTCACCTGTCACCAAGTGCAAGCAACCTACGTGAGTAAGTCACCTGTCACCAAGTGCAAGCAACCTATGTGAGTAAGTCACTTGTCACCAAGTGCAAGCAACCTACGTGAGTAAGTCACCTGTCACCAAGTGCAGGCAACCTCCGTGAGTAAGTCACTTGTCACCAAGTGCAAGCAACCTACGTGAGGAAGTCACCTGTCACCAAGTGCAAGCAAGCTACGTGAGTAAGTCACCTATCACCAAGTGCAAGCAACCTACGTGAGTAAGTCACCTGTCACCAAGTGCAAACAACCTACGTGAGTAAGTCACCTGTCACCAAGTGCAAGCAAGCTACGTGAGGAAGTCACCTGTCACCAAGTGCAAGCAACCTACGTGAGTAAGTCACTTGTCACCAAGTGCAAGCAAGCTACGTGAGGAAGTCACCTGTCACCAAGTGCAAGCAACCTACGTGAGTAAGTCACCTGTCACCAAGTGCAAGCAACCTACGTGTGTAAGTCACCTGTCACCAAGTGCAAGCAACCTACGTGAGTAAGTTACCTGTCACCAAGTGCAAGCAACCTACGTGAGTAAGTCACCTGTCACCAAGTGCAAGCAACCTACGTGAGTAAGTCACCTGTCACCAAGTGCAAGCAACCTACGTGAGTAAGTCACCTGTCACCAAGTGCAAGCAACCTACGTAAGTAAGTCACTTGTCACCAAGTGCAAGCAAGCTACGTGAGGAAGTCACCTGTCACCAAGTGCAAGCAACCTACGTGAGTAAGTCACCTGTCACCAAGTGCAAGCAACCTACGTGAGTAAGTCACCTGTCACCAAGTGCAAGCAACCTACGTGAGTAAGTCCCCTGTCACCAAGTGCAAGCAAGCTACGTGAGGAAGTCACCTGTCACCAAGTGCAAGCAACCTACGTGAGTAAGTCACTTGTCACCAAGTGCAAGCAACCTACGTGAGTAAGTCACCTGTCACCAAGTGCAAGCAGAACTCTTACTGCAAGGATTTAGAAAACACCAACCAATCCAGACACCTGAAAGTTACCATTTTCTTCATCTGATTTGAACCGTCAGTTATACTGAGGATACCTGACCTTTATTAGATTTTTGTAATGAGGGTATTTCTTCGTATAAATCAGCCAATCACAATTTCACATACAAGGTTCACGGAGAGGAGCAAATTCATCCTTAAGAAATACTTGGCTGAGTGCAGTGAGACAGGTGGTCCCTGTGCCGTATGTAAAGTCTGGTCGTTTTTTGATCTCGCTGCTTCGCAACGTCATTGGCCGAGCCACGTCATGTGATTTTTCAGGCGCCATTTTGTTACTCAATCATATTCAACACTGCGTCACGTGTTAGCGTGTTTTATCACTTTTAATTGTGATCGAAATGGTTTGTGTCGTGTAGCAGTGGGGCGTCGTTCACGAGATGGACAGGGGATGCTGAGGAATTTTCGGTTTTATCGTACTTGACAAGGCAAAGTAAATTCTGAGATATGTATTAGCCAATAATGTGAATTTTGTCTCAAAATTACAAGGATGATATTTTAGCGAAAAGAAAGATAAGGATGATGTTCATTGATGTCTTTAATACACAACTTTAAAAATGACATAATCCACCCCACAATGCTTGGTGCGGATGTGCAGAAAACCATGAAAACAGTGGTGTGTGTGAGATAAGGATTGTTGCCTAAAATGGCTCACAAAGCTTCTAAAATAAGCTCAAAATACATGGAAATGTACTTGCGGGAAAGTATGTTCACTGATGCGAGAAATGTACCTTCAAGTATGTTCACTGATGTCTTTAATACACCACTTTTAAAATGACATAATCCACCCACAATGCTTGGTGCGGATGTGCAGAAAACCATGAAAACAGCAGTGTGTGCGAGATAAGGATTGTTACCTAAAATGGCTCACAAAGCTTCTAAAATAAGCTCAAAATACATGGAAATGTACCTGCGAGAAAGTATGTTCACTGATGTGAGAAATGTACCTGCGAGTATGTTCACTGATGTCTTTAATACACAACTTTTAAAATGACATAATCCACCCCACAATGCTTGGTGCGGATGTGCAGAAAACCATGAAAACAGCGGTGTGTACGAGATAAGGATTGTTACCTAAAATGGCTCACAAAGCTTCTAAAATAAGCTCAAAATACATGGAAATGTACCTGCGAGAAATGAGTGTCCCTCTGCACAACAAAAGAGTTGGAGAAGTTTCTAAACTCGAACAAAAAACTGGTAACTTGCAGCTTCCTGTACTGTAAGCTCCTGAGGATGTGGATTGGTGCAAAGCCTGAAGGTTGAGATGGGCGCATTCAACCCAAACCTTCAGCCCTCACTGCCAGCGAGTGGCCTGTGAACCTTGCGGGATTACCTCGTGTGAACATGGCAGGTTAGATGATTGGAAAGTGTGGGGGGTGGGGGGAGTGGAAGCAGTATGGGCTGCAAGTGCATTTATAAATACTAGCAACGGTACCTGCCCTATGGGCAGCGCTTCAATTGGGAAGCCCAAATGAAAAGGAAAAATATCGGAAATTGAAGGCTTTTTTTAATTTTAAACGATTCATATAAACATCCGCGGAATCATATCACACGCAAATCATCAAAATCTAAACAGTACATGGCGCCCATTTTGAAAAAAAGATTGAATTCTGCAAAACGGAAGCGGCCGCTACACGTCTTTCTCAGTGGCTTTGCACTCGCTACCGTGTTTCTTCGGAGCCGCACGTTTATATAGGAAGAGTTCGTCAGGAGTCGATCTACTCTCTCCTGGTACGTAGAATAAACAGTATTTGTGGAATTTCAACAAAGCCACATCACTGGTCATATCGGTAAATATTATTCCATCGTGTTTGGAAAAACTGGAAAATTGGAAAAACAGTATAGCCTATTTTATTCCAGGGGGTCCCAGATTTACCCACCCAAAATATCGTTGCGATTGGTTCAGCCGTTTTTGCGGTACCTTCGAACGGACAGACGGACATTTGGTGAATTATAGTAAGATATATAAATATATTTGTTGTTGTTGTTGTTGTTGTTGTTGTTTGTATCGTTCGTAGATATAAGATAAATTATACGATATTTTTGCATCTATTGGTAAAAGGAGAAGCCTCTGTCCATATGTGTTATATCCACTGCCACCGCTTACTTGTCGTAACAGGAAGTGGTACGAACTTGACACCTCATCTACACATATTCGTCATGTTTTTGCAAGTCTGATTTACATTCAGGAACAACAATTATGGTTAACCATTTTAAAAATTGCCAATCATTTGTCTACATGCTGAAAATTGTTTAAAAGCCTATTTTAACTCCACATTTTATGCTTGCAATGGCGTGTTAAAAGTGCCCGTGTGAGCAGGACGAAGTTTTATTTATTTATTTATTTTGTACACATAGTCTATGCTTGGAAGAGGTAATACAAGAACATTGACTGAATCAGGATGCAACAGGACAAAAGGAACAGCAGAGAGAGAGAGGGGGAGGGGGGGGCACCAACAGCAGAGCCGAAGGCGAAGACAGGTCAGGTCAGGTAAGGGAGCATGTGCCGGAGCAGCGCGTCTACTTTCTGATGGTACTCCATGGACTTCCATTTGGCCTTCGGCCTCCATCTTCCATCTGGCCTCCATGGACCTCCATCTGGACCTCCATCTGGCCTTCGGCCTCCATCCTCCATCTGGCCTCCATGGACCTCCATCTGGACCTCCATCTGACCTCCATTTGGACCTCCATCTGGCCTTCAGCCTCCATCCTCTATCTGGCCTCCATGGACCTCCATCTGGCCATTCCCCAGGCAGAAGCCTGGCCCATCCCCATCTCCTTGAGATGCTGATCAACCGGCTGTAACCAGGAGGCATGTGGTCAGCCCATTGGCCTCCTCTACTCACTAGGGTCCCCCGCTGAGAGAATCTGGTGAGCAGGATCAGTCAGGAAAACGAGCCACATGCCCATACAGCCGCAGCTGACACTCACAGACTATACAGGTAACAAATCTCATCTGGGTCTTTCTCAGGACTCAGACGGCCCGACCCAGGCGTCTATCGACCTCTGGCTCACAAGATGTGGAGAAATGAATGTCACTGCCAAGGTAATTTGATCTCTCTGTGATCTCGACATCCTCACCACAGACAGGTACAGGCAAGATAGCAGAATGGAAGATGTCGTTGAAAGCACGGATCTTAGTTGTGACCCAGGAGACCCGTAATCCCAGTGGCTCTGCCTCCTCATTCAGCGCATGGAGGCCCCCCAGAAGGATATACGGTCTCTATAGAAGTATGGAATAGTATGGAATGCAATACACAGATGACAGATGAACCGATTCAATTTCTTGTTCAACAGGTCAACAAAGGTCATATGACCTTTGAAAATTATCAAATTATTTAGCATATCATATTCGACTTCGAAACATGTGACGTAATAATAACAAGAGTTTCCTTACAAGAAACTTTGAGGAAGGAGGAGGCCATTAGGCCCATCAAGCCTGAGCAATGGTTGCCAACCTATGGTTGCTGTCTGTGCTCTAGCCTTTTATAAATATATGCGTCAAGCAAGGAAGCAGCTCGTCCCATTAAAAAACACCGTTGGTATGACTCCATCAGAGCTTGGACTGCTGGCCTAGTAGATTCAGAGTGGACGATCCAACCATGACACCCAAGCAAGCAAAAAGGTGAATATGAATTCTTATTATAATGGAACAAACAAACATATAGGGTTAGGTGTGTATATTTGTGATCAAAACGTCTTCTTCTTCAAATATATATAAAATCTAAAAACACGGTCCATGAAGCAGTGAGGTGGTGAAGCCGTGTGACTGTATATCTATTAATTACGTCCTGTTCGAACATTGGTTGCATCCTGTCTATTAATTAGGTGCTGTTGAAATATACCTTTTGACCCTTTTGACTGGTGAGACCCCTTATACCTTTGAAGACCCATTAAGCCACTCCCCCACCCCACAAGACCCTCAAGACCATTAAAGACCCAGGGGACTCAAAATACCCACAAGACCAAAAAGACCCTGAAGACCCTTAAATACCCAAAGCCAACGTGTGGCCCTGAATGGATTTCTCTCATCTCCCCTTCCTGTTCAGGCTGGAGTTCCCCAAGGCAGTGTGCTGGACCCTGTGCTTTTTCTGGTCTTTATCAATGATCTCTCCGACTCTCTGGAAAATCCTCTCTATCTCTTTGCTGATGACTCCACTCTCTGCCACTCCATTCCTCTTCCCTCAGATCGGCAGTCTGCAGCCTCCTCACTCTCTGCAAACATGGACAAAATCACAGACTGGTCAAACAAGTGGAACATGTCTTTCAATCCTGACAAATCTCACACTCTTACTATGTCTCTCCGAAAAGATCGACTGGACAACCCTCCCATCTACTTTCTCAACAATCCTCTCCAAGAAGTTCTGTCGCTCAAGCTTTTAGGTCTCACTATCTGCCATGATCTTTCTTGGGAAAACCACATTTCCAAGCTGGCCTGCAAAGCCAGTCGCCGACTGGGCATCCTCCGTCGTGCGAAGTCCTTCCTAGGCACACCTGAGCTCCTCACCACATACAAGGCTTTCATCCGCAGCTCAATGGAATACTGTTCTCCCCTATGGGCCGGTGCTCCTGCCTCACACCTGGCTCGACTTCACGCTGTTGAATCCAAAGCTTTCAGAATCATTGGAATCTCCCGCGATGAAGCTATCTCTGAGGGCCTTTCACTCACTCACCGCAGGCAGGTAGGTGGTCTTTCTGTCTTCTACCGACTCCTCTCCGGCCTTGCTCCCCCAGCTCTCTCTGTGCTCTGTCCCCCAAATATTCCTACAGGTCGCACAAGATCTGCCAGCAACCCTCTGATGGTTAAACTGCCGAAATCTCGGCTGTCTGCTCACCTTCACTCCTTCATTCCTCTTTTCTCCCGCCTCTGGAACAAACTCCCTCACTCCCTTCAATCCCACTCCTCCCTCCAGGTCTTTAAAACAGCTGTTCACCACCATCTCTTATCTTCCCCCATCCAAAACCTTGATCTTTTCTACCCCCACTAATTCACCCCAGATCCACCTTGTTTGTAATTCCAACTTCTTTCCTGGTAGTCCTGGCAGTGTCCATATGTTTTATGCCTCTCCCACCCCCTTTCCCATGCCTCCCCCCCAAAGCCCTCTCCCTCCCACAGATCTCTCGATGTCTCCATGTCTCTCGGTTCCTGCTGTCAAATGTTGTGTTTGTGTCCTTCCCCCTCTCTCCCCATCTTGTCTACCGCTCCCGATGTTATTTGTTTTATGTGTCGGTTTGTCGGTTATGTGTCGGTTTGTCGGTTTGTCTTTCTGTGTGATAAATGTTCGCTCTTTCACGAGCCTCGATCTTGTATACAAAAAAAAGAAGAAAAAAAAGCCACCTCGAGGACTCAAAATACCCCGAAGACTCAAAAACTCCGAAGACCATTAAAGACCTTGAAGACCCAAAAGACCTCGAGGATCCAAAATACCCCAAAAACCCAAAAGGCACAAAGACTATGAAGACCCTTAAGAGCCTAAAAACCTGTAAAACGCTTTAGATCCATTAGACAGTTTGGATCATTGACCATTTAGAGCTTTGGACCACTTGGACCTTTTTAGATTACAAATAAATAGCATCACCAATATTACAAACAAGAAATATGTCTCGCATAGCACGATACTTGCAGAATCCCTAAAATAAATTGTTGGCCAATGATTATCTCAAAAATAGATGGTGGTTGAATTCAGTGACCACATATGCAAATCCTCTTAAAATTCCATGTCAATCAGATCAAAATTGAGGATTTTAAAAATTGGGCCCATGTTGACCTTTTGCCTGAGGTTGACCTTTTGGCCTATGTTGCCCGAAAGTATAATTGGTGATTGAATTCAGTGACCACATATGCAAATCCTCTTAAAATTCCATGTCAATCAGATCAAAATTGAGGATTTTAAAAATTGGGCCCATGTTGACCTTTTGCCTGAGGTTGACCTTTTGGCCTATGTTGCCCGAAAGTATAATTGGTGATTGAATTCAGTGACCACATATGCAAATCCTCTTAAAATTCCATGTCAATCAGATCAAAATTGAGGATTTTAAAAATTGGGCCCATGTTGACCTTTTGCCTGAGGTTGACCTTTTGGCCTATGTTGCCCGAAAGTATAATTGGTGATTGAATTCAGTGACCAGATATGCAAATCCTCTTAAAATTCCATGTCAATCAGATCAAAATTGAGGATTTTAAAAATTGGGCCCATGTTGACCTTTTGCCCGAGGTTGACCTTTTGGCCTATGTTGCCCGAAAGTATAATTGGTGATTGAATTCAGTGACCAGATATGCAAATCCTCTTAAAATTCCATGTCAATCAGATCAAAATTGAGGATTTTAAAAATTGGGCCCATGTTGACCTTTTGCCCGAGGTTGACCTTTTGGCCTATGTTGCCCGAAAGTATAATTGGTGATTGAATTCAGTGACCAGATATGCAAATCCTCTTAAAATTTCAAGTCAATCGGATGAAAATTGAGGATTAAAAAAATTTGACAAAGTTGGTGACCTTTTGACCCCAAAAACAATAGGCTTCTTCCTTATGACCAACTCCACCACTTGGTGAAGTTTCGTGAGGATCGGTTGAAAATTGAGACCTGTAGGTGACTGACATACAGACAGACAGACAAACAGACAGACAATGATGCACAAGACCAACCAATATACTCAAAAAATCTTGGATTTTCGCAAGTATATAGAGGGACAAATGTGGGGTTTAATGGAGAACGTGGGCAACCTATATAAGGGGACAATGTGGGGTTAATGGAGAACGTGGGCAACCTAAAAAGGGGGACAATGTGCGGTTAATGGAGAACGTGGGCAACCTATATGGGGGAGCAGGTGGGGATACTGGAGAACGAGGGAAAGCTATATAGGGGGACAATGTGGGGTTAATGGAGAACGTGGGCAACCTATATAGGGGGACAAATGTGGGGCTAATGGAGAACGTGGGCAACCTATATGGGGGAGCAGGTGGGGATACTGGAGAACGAGGGAAAGCTATATAGGGGGACAATGTGGGTTTAATGGAGAACGTGGGCAACCTATATAGGGGGACAAATGTGCGGTTAATGGAGAACGTGGGCAACCTATATGGGGGAGCAGGTGGGGATACTGGAGAACGAGGGAAAGCTATATAGGGGGACAATGTGGGTTTAATGGAGAACGTGGGCAACCTATATAAGGGGACAATGTGGGGTTAATGGAGAACGTGGGCAACCTAAAAAGGGGGACAATGTGCGGTTAATGGAGAACGTGGGCAACCTATATGGGGGAGCAGGTGGGGATACTGGAGAACGAGGGAAAGCTATATAGGGGGACAATGTGGGGTTAATGGAGAACGTGGGCAACCTATATAGGG
Source organism: Myxine glutinosa (assembly GCF_964187855.1). NCBI lineage: Eukaryota > Metazoa > Chordata > Myxini > Myxiniformes > Myxinidae > Myxine > Myxine glutinosa. The sequence goes on from NC_136265.1 coordinate 24,817,900, forward strand.
GGACAATGTGGGGTTAATGGAGAACGTGGGCAACCTATATAAGGGGACAATGTGGGGTTAATGGAGAACGTGGGCAACCTAAAAAGGGGGACAATGTGCGGTTAATGGAGAACGTGGGCAACCTATATGGGGGAGCAGGTGGGGATACTGGAGAACGAGGGAAAGCTATATAGGGGGACAATGTGGGGTTAATGAAGAACGTGGGCAACCTATATAGGGGGACAATGTGGGGTTAATGGAGAACGTGGGCAACCTATATAAGGGGACAATGTGGGGTTAATGGAGAACGTGGGCAACCTAAAAAGGGGGACAATGTGCGGTTAATGGAGAACGTGGGCAACCTATATGGGGGAGCAGGTGGGGATACTGGAGAACGAGGGAAAGCTATATAGGGGGACAATGTGGGGTTAATGGAGAACGTGGGCAACCTATATAGGGGGACAATGTGGGGTTAATGGAGAACGTGGGCAACCTATATAAGGGGACAATGTGGGGTTAATGGAGAACGTGGGCAACCTAAAAAGGGGGACAATGTGCGGTTAATGGAGAACGTGGGCAACCTATATGGGGGAGCAGGTGGGGATACTGGAGAACGAGGGAAAGCTATATAGGGGGACAATGTGGGGTTAATGGAGAACGTGGGCAACCTATATAGGGGGACAATGTGGGGTTAATGGAGAACGTGGGCAACCTATATAAGGGGACAATGTGGGGTTAATGGAGAACGTGGGCAACCTAAAAAGGGGGACAATGTGGGGTTAATGGAGAACGTGGGCAACCTATATAAGGGGACAATGTGGGGTTAATGGAGAACGTGGGCAACCTATATAAGGGGACAATGTGGGGTTAATGGAGAACGTGGGCAACCTAAAAAGGGGGACAATGTGGGGTTAATGGAGAACGTGGGCATCCTATATAGGGACCATCTCTTATCTTCACCACCATCTCTTATCTTCCCCCATCGAAAACCTTGATCTTTTCTACCCCCGGTAATTCACCCCAGAGTCCTTGCAGTGTTCATATGTTTTATTCCTCTCCCACCTCCCCCCAAGTCCTCCCGATGTCCCTGCTCTCAAATGTTGTGTTTGTGTCCTTCCCCCTCTCTCCCCATCTTGTCTGCCGCTCCCCTTGTTTTTTGTGTTTTGTGTGTCGGTTTGTCTTGTTGTGTGATTAATGTTCGCTCTTTCACGAGCCTCGATCTTGTATACAAAAAAAACCCCCAAAAAAAGTAATAAATTTGTATAAAATAAATGTTTGTATCATGATCGGTGTAAATAGAGACATTAGTAATTTTTATTTTTTAGTAAAAATAGATGCGGGTGAGTAATTTTACTCAGTCATTTGAAATTCCGTTGTAACTTTGATAATATATATATATTTCCCCCTAGTAATTGATATTGGGGAATTGCAGGTGGGAATTCTTGACAATGACAAAGTGTGTTGGGAAAAAGGGAATTACGAAAATTGGAAAATGACAAAGTTTGTATTCACTAAAAGTTGGAGATTAGTAATTATGTGTGTTGCTACTTGATTGTAGGTAGTTGTGGGTGTGAGCTGTTGTGTTGATTCTCTAAGTTGTGGGATTTGTCAAGAGTCAAGATGTCGTTGTGATTGTTGAAATCCTCCACGTGATGGAGTTCCCCGTTGTATTCCCTCCCCATCTTAACCCGTTGAGTGTCACGTGGGGTCGGGTTTGTGGTGTGGGCGGGGTTAGTGTCCTGCAGGGTGTTCGTGGATTGGATAATTGGGTTCAGTGGGATGGGCTTATTGGAGTTTTTTGTGGATGATTAATAATTGTATTACTTGTTCATTCAGCTGTATCGTGTAAGCTGAACGTGTCCATTCTCCATCTGACCTTCTCCACATCGGACCGATTCTGTTCCTCAAGTTAAAATGAAAATCTAAAACAAGAATCGTGCGTTTTATCGTAATCCGAGTGATTCTGATCAATCACAGGAATGTTAATCTTGTTTTTCACTTCCGTGATTCCACAATCACGTGGTTTTTCTACTCCAGTCTCCAGACTCCAGAGTCCAGACTCCAGAGCGTGGCATTAAATTCGTGTACGAGAGTGTCGGTGAGAGCGGGAGGTGGAACTGAGGGTCATGGACCGAGACCCCCTGAGCTCCTCGGACTCCTTGTCAGGTTCTGATGGAGGGAACATCGTGGGTCCGGGAGGGGATGCTGGGATCTCCGGGTTCAGGATCCTGAACGTTCAGAATCTTCGTGTTGGAGATGCCGAGCCAGACCAGGTACCAGGTATGAGGTTCTCGGTGCAGGGGATATCTATTTATGACGTACTCACGGAGGTTGTTTTAAAATGCGTAACCACTCGGGCGGAGATTAATTACCTCAGAACACGTTCTCCTCAGAAACTGTAACTACTACAACCGTCCTTTGTCGATGTTATTTTTGTACTTTGTTTTAAGTAGATTTTCTTTCTCTGCAGATTCTATCATGTTGGTGAAGGTGGAACCGGAATCTCCAGATGATTGTCTCTCACAAGGTATAAAATCCAAAGTTAAATTGTGCATCGTTTAGTTTCAGACGTATTTTCCCAGATATCTCCAAAATTGTTGGGACACCACACACATTAACTTCAGACACTTCCCCCACCCCCTTCGCCGCCTTCCCACGCCTCCTCCCCCCAAGCCCGCTCCCTCCCACAGATCTCTCGATGTCCCTGCTCTCCATCTTGTTCTCCTGCTCCCTTTATCAAATGTTTTATGTGTCGGTCTGTCTTTTTGTGATCAATGTTAGCTCTTACACGAGTCTCGATCTTCTATACAAAAAAAAGAAAAGAAAAAAAAAAGGCTGTCGTCCCTGCCAACGTCTCCAATGTACATTTAAAACACCTTGGACCACATGGCATATCAGCCCTAAATACAAGCAATTTGAATACAAACATAAAATTTTGAATAAACAAATTAAACATAAAAAACAAAACATAAAAATAAATTTGAATACAAATAAAAACAAATACAAATACACACAGAAGATGCATGGACACAGAGGACACGTTCCTTCGAAGCTGTCCATGCGCTCACGCTTTTGAAGTTAAGTAATTTTTTCACAATTGTGTTTTTGTCGTAACTGTATCTATCTTTCGGTGTGTATACTTATAGTGTATCTTTAGTAAGATTCTCGGTGTTAATTTTTCATACCTGCATACAAAATCGTCGGTTAATTCATGTCGCGTATTCTGAGGCCGAGGCTAGTAGGCTTCCGTGTCCAACCTTGAGGCTTTGTTTTTCTCTCAGCGGTTCATTGATTGTGCTGCAATTACTTTCGTTCCCTGTTTTTTGTCCCAGTCTTCACCCCATACTTCCTTGTTTAAAATCTCAACTCAGAAAAAAAAAAAAATTTCTTTCCTTCTCTGCTCTTATTCGTTGTTCTTATTTGTTCGTTCGTTCTTCGACCACGTTGTTCGTGATCTCATGATCACGTTGTTAAAAATGCTTAAACTTTCCCCTGAAGAACTGTATTCTGTCGTATATTATAACACCTTTTTCTTCTTCTATAAAAGGATGCTTTCGACTTGCTCACCAAATCTATTCATTCCAAAAAAAAATTCCATCTCTTACAGTTCCTCTTTTCTACATTCCCGAAACTCTCCTGCACTCCACCCCTCCTTCAGCGTCCTCAAACGTATTTTTGACTCGAAGGTCTCAAGAAACTCATTTTGCAATAAATGTTCGTTTCCCATTAATCGTACACTTTTCAAAATCCAATCTCACCCCTCCCCTCCAAATCTTCCCCATCACCCCTTCCCTCCAAAACTTCCCCATCACCCCTCCCCTCCAAAACTTCCCCATCACCCCTCCCCTCCAAATCTACCCCCTTGCCCCTCCCCTCCAAATCTTCCCCATCACCCATCTCTTTCAAATATTCCCCCTTGCCCCTCCCCTCCAAATCTTCCCCATCACCCATCCCTTTCAAATCTTCCCCCTTGCCCCTTCCCTCCTAAACTCCCCCCACACCCCTCCCCTCCGAGACTCTCCCTCGCTCCTCCCCTCCTAGACTCCCCTCTCACCCCTCCTCCTCAAAGCATCCTCCCTGCTTCTTCCCCCTTCCAACTTTCACCTTCATCTCCCCCAACCTTCTGCCTCGCTCTTCCCCTCCTCACCTCACTGTGCCTCACCCAATCACCATCAAACCTTTTGTCCGCCCCATTCTTCCCTTTCTCCAAGCTATTCTGAAATCTCTGACACACCTTCAACAGCTCTCCCTACCTCTTCCTCCTCTTCCACATCTTACCCGACCCCTCCCCCCCCCCCCCCCCCCCTGTTCTGTATCCGATGCTCCCCCTTCCTCTTCATTAACGGTATGGACCTCAAACATTCGGGGCCTTCGCTCAAACTTGACTGATCTCTCCATACAGGTTGCTTCTGACAAACCAGACGTGATCTGCTTAACAGAAACTTTCCTCCTTCATGATGTCTCTGATTCCTTGGTATCTCTCCCAGGTTACTCCCTCCTCCGGTATGATAGACCTGAGCCTCGTCCTGGAGGTGGGGTTGCTATCTTTATAAAAAACTCTCTTCCTCACTCGCCCTGCACTGCCCTCTCTCCACCTCACCCCCAAGAATACCTTTGGCTACGGCTTCCCCTTCGCTCCCACCTTTTATTCATATGTGTGTTGTACCGTCCACCAAACAGTGATGACTCCATCTACATCTCGCTGTCTGATAATATGGACCAACTAATATCTACCCATCCCAACTCTCTCTTCCTCATATGTGGTGATTTCAATTGTCACCATGCCAGTTGGCTGGGTGTGGGTACCTCTCTCACCAGCCATGGCTCTTCAGCAAAGGACTTCTGCGACTCACTGGGACTGACACAATCTGTCAATTTCCCAACCAGGATCTCAGTCAATGGAGCGCATCTTCTCTTCTGGACTTCGTTATGACTAACTTCCCTGAAAATGTCCACTGCTCTTCTTCTGCTCCAATCGGCTCATCTCATCATGTGCTTGTTAAAGTGGACATCTCTCTGACCATTCTCAGAGAGCCTCCTCAGCGTCGGCGAGTCTGGCATTTCACTCAGGCCAATTGGCACGGTCTTCAAGCAGCCATCAACCATCTGGACTGATCTCCCACCTCTACCGCCTCTGACATCAACTCATCCTGGGAATTCTTCCAAAGTAAATTGCTCTCTCTCATATTCTCATGCACAGATTTATCCCATCTCGTCTTCAGTTGTCATACCCTTCCTCCCGTCCATGGTACACGGAATCTTGTGGTGAGGCTGTTGCCCAGAAACAACTTGCTTTCGTCTCCTGGAAAGCAAATCCAACGGAAGGAAATCTCATTTCCTTTCACAAAGCCTGAAACAAGTGTGTGTCCACCCTCAGGAGAGCCAGGAAACAATATCTCTCCATTCTCAGGACAGAACTCTCTTATCTGTCTCCCTCTTCCAAATCCTGGTGGCGTCTGGTCAAATCTGTTTCTGGTGTTTGTTCCCCCTCCATCCCCTCCCTCACCTCAAACGGCCACACGGCTGACTCCGCACGTGAAAAAGCTGAATGCCTCAACTCTGTGTTTGCCTCTAAATCTTGTGTGCCAAACCCATCCTTCTCTGTACCCACCATACCCAGTCGTACCCAGCTGCTCCTGGACTCTGTGTCCTTTCCTCCTAACAAGGTGGAAAAGTTTGTCAACCCTCGACTCTGATTCTGCAACTGGACCTGACGGCATCAGCCCACGGGTCCTAAAATCCTGTTCTTCCGCTCTTTCCCTCCCTCTCTCTGTTCTCTTCACCCTCTCTTTTGCTCAAGGTCATCTGCCATCTGCTTGGAAATCAGCCAACATCATCGCTTTGCACAAAAAATGTGCAAAAACAGATCCTAGCAACTACAGACCAATCAGCCTTCTCCCAATTATCAGCAAAGTCATGGAATCCATCATTGCTTCAGATATGAAATCTTTCCTCTTCTCCAATGGCTTGATCTCTGATCATCAATTTGGTTTCAGACCTGGTCACTCTACTCTGGACATGCTGCTTCTGCTTTCTCAACAATGGATGGAGGTCCTCAATGCCAAAGAGGAAATTAGAGCTGTCTCCCTTGACATATCACGTGCCTTTGATACGGTCTGGCACCCGCTCTGCTCACCAAACTCTCCTCCTTTGGTATCCATGGTAATCTCCACGCATGGCTGGCGGACTTCCTCTCTAGTCATAGTCAACGTGTGGTCCTGAATGGGTTTCTCTAATCTACTCTTCCTGTTCAGGCTGGAGTTCCCCAAGGCAGTGTTCTGGGCCCTGTGCTTTTTCTGGTCTTCATCAATGATCTTTCTGACTCTCTTGAAATTCCTCTCTATCTCTTTGCTGATGACTCTACTCTCTGTCGCTCCATTCCTCATCCCTCAGTTCGGCAGTCTGCAGCCTCTTCACTCTCTGCAGACCTGGACAAAATCACAGACTGGGCAAACAAGTGGAACATGTCTTTCAATCCTGACAAATCTCACACTCTTACGATGTCTCTCCAAAAAGACCGACTGGACAACCCTCCCATCCATTTTCTGAATAATCCTCTCCAAGAAGTTCTGTCACTCAAGCTTTTGGGTCTCACTATCTGCCATGATCTTTCCTGGGAAAACCACATTTCAAATCTGGCCTCCAAAGCTTGTCGCCGACTGAGCATTCTTCGTCGTGCGAAGTCCTTCCTTGGCACACCTGAGCTCCTCACCACATACAAGGCTTTCATTCGCAGCTCAATGGAATACTGCTCTCCCCTCTGGGCTGGTGCTCCTGCCTCACACCTAGCTCGTCTTCACGCTGTTTAAACCAAAGCGTTCAGAATCATTGGAATCTCCCGCGATGAAGCTAACTCCAAGGGCCTTTCACTCACTCACCACAGGCAGGTTGGTGGTCTTTCCGTCTTCTACCGACTCCTCTCTGGCCTTGCCCCCCCAGCTCTCTCTGGGCTCTGTCCCCCAAATATACCTACAGGTCGCACAAGATCTGCCTGCAACCCTTTTATGGTTAAACTGCCAAAATCAAGACTCTGCTCACCTTCACTCCTTCATTCCTCTTTTCTCCTGCCTCTGGAACAAACTCCCTCACTCTCTTCAATCCCATTCCACCCTCCAGGTCTTTAAAACAGCTGTTCACCACCATCTCTTATCTTCTCCCATCCAAAACCTTGATCTTTTCTACCCCCGCTAATTTCACCCCTAATACACTTTTTTGAAATACCAACTTCTGTCCTGGAAGTCCTTGGTGTCCTTGTGTTTTAAACTTCTCCCCCCCCCCCCCCCCCCACCCCCTTCCCACGCCGCCTCCCCCCAAGCCCTCTCCCTCCCACACATCTCCCTGCTCTCAAATGTTATGTTTGTGTGCTTCCCCTTCTCTCCCCATCGTCCTCCGCTCCCTCTTTTTATATATTTTTGTTTGTCTGGTTGATTTGTTTGTGAAATAAATGTTAGCTCTTTCACGAGCCTCGATTCAGGATACCAAAAAAAAATAAAAATTCTCCTACCAACACTCAATAATTCCCCAAATTAAAAAACTTGACAAAATCATTACCTTCCTTAAGCCAAAAAGGTCCTACCAAAGCAGCCCCTTACAGACCTATCACATTTCTGTGCACACCCAACAAAGTTACAAAACACCTTATACTTACACTCACATCCCTCTCTCACACACCCAACACAGATTCAGACCAAACCACTCCACCACCACTCTCCTCACAAACCTCCCACCTCACACAAAACACCTTTGAAGGCTTTAACAATAGAAAATCACCAAAAAGCACTATTCTCACCCGGCAGACATCAGCAAAGCGTTTGACACACTCCCAAAGCTCTTACTCACAAACAAAATACTCAACACAAACATGCGCAACAACACCAAACGCTGGCTGGCCAACGACCTATCATTCGTAATTTTAACAGGTCATCACGCACACGATACTTTGAAAATGGAATCCCTCAAGGCTCAGTCCTCTCCCCCCACACTGTTTAATCTGCTCATGCATGACATTCCACGACCATCAGAGAACGCACAAATAGCCTCATATGTGGACGATATAAGCATCACCTCAACTCATAGCAACATCAACACCACCACATCACAACTTCAACCCTTCCTCAGCACCCTGCAAACCTGGCTCACCATCAACAGATTAAACGTAGCAACCTCAAAATCAACAGTCACTCTTCTAAAAATTACACCAAGGAACATAGCGCTGCACTACACATCACACTGAACAACAACCCTATTCCACACACACCAAACAAAAATACTCGGCGTCACTTTTAACACATCAATCTCTGTAATGAAATTACAATTCAAGACCTCGTTCTCAGATATGAGGCCTTATTGAAATCGATCTTCACAAGTCCAACACAACACAAACGAGCATCCCATTAGATCTACTAAGCATATAAATGAAAAGCGTAGTAATACATTTGCCATCAATTGACAGTCACATCTTACCAACTCAGAACCGGCTCAGCGGTCATCGCAGCACAATCGGGCAGTAAAACCCTTCTCCTTCCACACACGCAGCGTCCGGATATATATAGCCATGCAAGGAGCATCCCATCTCCAAAATCTTCTTCTTCTTCATTTTATCACAATGTCATTCTCAGATAACATCACAAACATTTTTAAAAAAAAGGTACACCCAGGCTGAACACACTTAGGACACTCCCGGGCCCCATCTTCAGACACCACAAATAAACAACATCACTAACATACAAACAGTACATTAGATCAGTCATCAACGATGCCAGCTCATCTTGGGCCTCCAGTCTATCAAACACACATCTCAACACCCTGCCGGCCATTCAAAACAAAGGCCTTCTCACCATCACATGTTGCACAATAACAACACCCATCGAGCACCTACACACAGAAGTATAAATGCTAAAAATCAAAGACCACTTAGACATGAGAGCTGCACAGTTCCTTGCAATGGCAAATGCCAACCCTAATCACCCACGTCATTACATGTACAACCACCCACCCACAGGCCCCTCGACACATTAAAGTTGCACCACAAAGACACGACAGTAACATCGTTGGTCACATCCCCTTATTTCGGGTTAAGCAGTGAGAAAATAGAACACTAATCCCCCACAATTTTTTTCCTTGTCCAATTTTTAGCTCACCTGGAACGAAGTTCAGGGGAGCTTATGCGATGGCGCGTTGTCCGTCCGTCAGTCCGTAAACACTTGCAACTTCTTCTCCAAAACCGTTGAAGGGATTGTGACCAAACTTGGCACAAATGATACTTGTTGTGTTGTGACTAAAGTTTGTTCACGGCATTAAAAAAAATCGGGGTCTAAGGAGGTCTATGGGGTTGGGGGAGGAATGGGTTGCCCTCCAAAATAGGTATTTTTTTGTTTGTTTGTTTAAAGTCTTATGATTATGCCAGTATGATCTGCATGCTGCCCTGTCTTCTAGCAACCATTGAAATTTGTTTAAAATACCTTTAGTCGGTGCAGTATACTGTTTATTCTACCAGGTGAGCACCAGGGTATTGCTCCTATGTTTATATTTAAAAGCCAATCTCGTAGTGTTCCTGTAGATGTGATCACTGACGTGCTGGGGTAATCTGCTCTATTTAAGTTAATGTTTAATTCATTACGTACAACATACATGTAGTGGAGATTTTTTTTCCCAGCATTACACCGTCTTGAAGTAGGATTAAACGAAAAATATAATTTACTAATCGAAGGGTTACATGTGAAATTTCATTGTTTTTCAGAGTATCGATGTGCTCTAACTTTAAGAGTTTCTAAGTTAGAAATGCTCAGAAGTTTAGAAAGTTTAATTTAGACGTTTATTCACAAGTGCACATGATGATGATCAGAGGGATGATCATGTATGCCTGCAAGGGATATTTACTTGTGTAATTACTTGATCTATCAGGAGGTAAAAGGGCATTGAACAAAATAATTCAACAAAGCAACTGCATTAGATCATGGTACAAAGTACAAACTCCATTACTTGCTGACTGATGCCAGACACTGGAGCTCTATTTTGTATTAACCTGTCCGACCCACATGAATCAAACTTGATTTTGTAAGATGACAAACTTAAAACTTATAATCGTAACGAAATGTAAAGGCAGTACAGCACATGTACAAGCGTTATTACAAAAATAATAACAACAACAACACAACAGGCATTTTAAGGCCATTTTCCCTGCTAGAGCGGGGGTTAGCCTTGCGGTCCCCATGACAATCTTCTCCATTTTGCCATATTTTCTGCATCTCCCATTGTTAACCCGCTTGCCCGCATTTCTTCTTCGACCATCTTTAGCCAAGTCTTTCTCGGTCTTCCCCGACCCCGTCCTCTACTTCCTTCTACATTCATTTCCATCACTCTTCTCAACCAGTCACTTTCATCCTTCCTCAACACATGACCAAACCATCTCAACCTGTTCCTCTTCACAGCATCCATCACAGGCTCTATTCCCATCATCTTTCGCAATTCTTCATTTGTCTTCCTCTCTCTCTCTCAACGATACTCCACACATCCACCGAACCATTCACATTTCCACCCTTTCCAGCCTTCGTTGCTGCTCTCCGTTCATTAACCATGTCTCGCTCCCATAAATCATAACACTTCTCACACATGCAGCATACACCTTTCCCTTCAGCTTCAATGACACTCCCCTCCTCATCAGCACGCCACTCAGTTCCCGAAACTTCTTCCATTCACATCTCACTCCAGCAACCGTCGCCGAGTCTGATCCACCTTCTCCATTCAGCATGTCTCCGAGGTAGCAAAATGTTTTCACACCTTCCAGCTTCACGCCGTCTCCAAGATCCAACTCAACATTTCCTCCATCTGCAGCTCCCTCTGTGCACACCTTACACTTGAATGTAGCTGCTACACTTATTACAAAAATAAAATACAATAAAATAGTTTTATTCCTTTTGTCACAAGTTTATGTATCACTGAGAATGCGAGTAACACAGCTTCTGTCACTGCTAATTGCAGAAATACACGATGTACATGCATTGGTTAAACTGTAGCTTCAAACACTTTTAGGAAAATAATACTCAAACCAGTAGTAATGTTTGCGTTAATTACGTTATAGGCACAGGACATTCCTATTGATTCGATTACTTGATGTTATTTTTGTGCAAAGTGAAAATATATCTCGGCAATTTCCCGTGTGTGGCGACGAATTTTTAATATATCTCGGCATTTTCCCGTCTGTTATTTCAGGCGGTGTATGACTGACCATGCCGCGATTTAAAAAAAATATATCTCGGCAATTTCCCGTGTGTGGCGACACGTGAACGAAGCTATGCTCCTCTCTCCACATTATTGTGACGACGTATAAATTAAATATTTCATCGTGACGATTGTCATCAAATGGACGAATTTTTAATATATCTCGGCATTTTCCTGTCTGTTATTTCAGGCGGTGTATGACTGACCATGCCGCGATTAAAAAAAAAAAAATCTCGGCAATTTCCCATATGTGGCGACACGTGAACGAAGCTATCTCCTCTCTCCACATTATTGTGACGACGTATAAATTAAATATTTCATCGTGACGATTATCATCAAATGGATGAATTTTTAATATATCTCGGCATTTTCCCGTCTGTTATTTCAGGCGGTGTATGACTGACCATGCCGCGATAAAAAAACAAAACAATATATCTCGGCATTTTCCCGTCTGTTATTTCAGGCGGTGTATGACTGACAATGCCGCGATAAAAAAAACAAACAATATATCTCGGCATTTTCCCGTCTGTTATTTCGGGCGGTGTATGACTGACCATGCCGCGATAAAAAAAAAAAAAAATCTCAATGGACTTGAAGTTACAGGCCTTTGAGAATTCATTTCGTTCTATAAAGGGCAACTTTCATCGGATTTTCTTCACGTTTTTTTTCAACCGAGTCTAAAACTATGTTAGCGACTGAAAAATGAAATGATATATCGAATTTGATTTGAAAGAAAACTGTGTGAGAGAGGAAGACACCACGGGCCTACAAAACAGGCCTCAAAGCTATGCTCGTTAATAAAATGGTGGATATTTGTTTATATGAAGCCTCTCCCACAATGGGTGGAGCTATGGTTCCCAGAATGGGTGGAGCTTTGAGGTTTTGTCTTCTCTGCAAGAACAACAAGAACAAGAAGAAGAAGAAGAACAAGAACAAGAACAACAGCAGAGGGCACTCTATGAGCAGCGTCTGCGACGCGGCTAAAAACAAATAAAAAATAACATGTACATGTATTGATCTATCAGCAATCAAATGGAAACCTCTTCTGGTACCGCTTATTTGAAGACATTCTTGTACTTTAAGCATGTAGCTTCAAACAAATGAAACTATAAAAGGTTACCAGTTCAGTGTAAAAGTACATAGACTTGAGCAAAAGAGCAATTCGCCCCAAAACACTGTTAAATATCCATCAGTAAGTAAATTACAAGGGCAAAAAAAAAAAAAACACAAACAAATAATAACAATAGGTCTTTCTGTTTCAGAGGGTAAGTTTTCTCAAAATTGTATTGTGTGATATTATATCGATAGCATATTAAATTGTATTGTGTGATATTATATTGATATTATTATATCGGTAGCAGTCTGTGTGATAGCCGGCCCGACCTTGCCGTTTTCTAAAATGAGAAAAAAAGATAATATTTTCTACATTAAATATAATTCATTGTAATCAAACAAAGTATCGTATTTATTTATTGGGCTTCGTAGTAGATGAAGACTAAAGGTGGTTGGTAGTAGATGAAGACTATCATGAAAACATTGTAATAATACATGTGGATAGCCCCGAATCACAAATCCTACCTTGCAGTGTTTCCGCTTCCATTTTCACTTGATGTTTGTGAAGGGGAGGGGGGGGAAGGGGGAAGGGAGGGGGAGGGGGGAAGGGAGGGGGAGAGGGGGAAGGAGGGGGAGAGGGGGAACGAGGGGAGAAGGGGAGGGGAGGGGGGAGGCAGTAGAGGAAGGGTAGTGGCTCACGTTTGAGTGAATGTGGCTCACATTTGAGTTAGTGTGATGCCGATCAGTAAGAAAAAGAAGCCGTACTACCAAATTCGTACACTTCCGGAATTGTTTGATTTATTTGTATTCAAATCTCTGGTAATTATTTTGTATTTATTTATGCGAATGTGTACTTGTATATAACTTTCTTCAATTTAAAAAGGCTTCAGCACTATCGAACAATTTATATTTTTTTACTCCAAAAAAACGAAGTTTTTTTTCAATTCTTTTTTTTTTTGCCTAAAACTCTCCCAGGCACTCACTGATGAACCTCTGAAAGTTTGAAGATCCGTTCAGCCATCTCTGAATAAAACGCGGACACACAAAAACTGGACACACACACACACACACACAGACAACTCGCGTTTATATATACTAGGGCATGCCCGTACTATATCTATATCTAAAATTATATCCCCCCCCTCTATTTACATGAAATGGTTTGGTCCAAAGCGAACGGCTTGCGAGTACGGTGACAATCCCCCCCCTCTATTTACATGAAATGGTTTGGTCCAAAGCGAACGGCTTGCGGAGTTTGGTAAAGAAATCGCCATAGCGTGCACAAACGCGCAGGAAAGCGAAAGAATCGCAAATTAGTTTTAATTAGTATTAAAACATAGTTTAACGCCAACATAGCGGCAACATAGTTTGCCAACGTGAAATAAATGAATACGCTCTCAAATGTGCCGTCCGAGGCAGAGTCTGTTCGCCACGTTCGGCACACGTGATAACTCGCTGCTCTCTGATTGGTTGAATCGTTTTTTGGACATAGCTCGGTAACTACTTGTCCGATTAATATGAAACCTTGAAAAGGCACATCCTCGGGTCCCCAGCAATATACCTGGCAAGTTTCAAGTATATCGGACCCGTGGTTGTCGAGAAACAGCGGTCACAGACAAACATACATACATACACACAGAGATTACTGGAATTATAGATAGATATAGATGATGGACACACACATAACTTGTTCTTGGCTATTCTGTTCTTGACTAGCATTGGATCCTTTGCAGGTGAAATAGGTCCAGCGGAGGCTGGTTGTCTTTCTGATGACGCTGTTCGGCCTTCAAACGGCATCTACATGAAGGAAGAGCTGAATGAAGATTCTCTCTCTGCAGATGGTGAGTACAGTGAAAGGATTGTGCTGTCCAGAATGGTTCTTTGTGATGCTTTCCTGCATTTTATTCTAACACTTGCATATCTGAAGTCTCAGGAACAGTAAGATCAGTGCTGTTAAAAAAAAATAGCACATTTTATTCTCACAAATAGGTTAGCCTCCCCCTATACTCGATAGCACAGGGGGAGGCTTATTGCTTTTGTAGGGTTTGTTTCTACAATTAGCAGCCCCGATTTTTAATGCTACCACAGAGCTTCTTAGACACCCCACCCCCCTTCCCCAGAAGTACCAAAGCACCATTTAGAAAAAAAATCTTCATCTACACTCCAAATTTCCGAGCTGCATTTCAGAACTGGCTGGGACTTTCGGAATTAAATTTCACATCAATAATGTGAATATAAAGTACACGGGGTGGAATTAATTTTTTGACCTTGACCTAATTTAAGGTCATGACCTAATTGTAGTCATTTTAACATTTTCACAACATGGAATGAAATTGCCCTCATAAGAGGTCATTACGACGTGTCTGGGACGTCATATCATCACTACGTTGCGTCTGGGACATCACGATATCATTACAACATTGCGTCTCGGACATCATTATGAGGTTGTTTCTCGGTACATATTTATCTGATGAACTGCCATGTTGTTTCATCATTTCCTATCTAAGATAATTTTAAAGGTATGCAAACTAAGCAAATTAATTATACAGCATCATTACCTCTGCCACAGAAGGTGGGCCGAGGTTATGTTTCACCCATAGTCTGTGTCTGTCTGTCTGTGAGCAGGATATCTCAACAAGTTGTGGACAGATTCAGGCGAAATTTGGTGGACAGGTTGGGTGTGTGACAAGGACAATTCGATTCGATTTTGGTCAAGATCTGGATCGGATAATTTTTAAGCGATTCTTCACCATTGAGAAATGGGGCCAAAAACAATATGCTGTATAGTATGGTATTTCAAAAAGTTGTGGACGAGTTATGACAAAACTGGGTCGATGAGTTGGTGAGGTTATGAGAAAAAGCAGATTCGATTTTGGTTCAGGTCCGGATGCAGATCAGGCCTATTGGTGGGATACAAAACATAAACTGTTCAGGCTGGTGGAGGTTTGCACTCTACCGAGTGTCCCTTATAGTTCACTGAAGAAATTATCATCTTCCAGAAAGATTTTTTTTAAACCATCGTGTTTAATATTCCGTGTCATTGTGCAGCACATGGAAAAAAACAAAATATCTAACCTTTCCTTGGGGGAGTGTGCCTCCCGACCTCCCGCGTATACGTTATCCCCTTTGGGGTTTGTGTTCTGATACTTGTACAGCAATTTAATTTAGTATTTCGCTAAACCTCAATTACATCCCTTGGTTAAATATCCTTCATAATTATTGTCACTAATAACATCACCAAATTTCATCAATTATTTTGTTCTCGTTTTCAGCAGTGGAAAGTCTGAAATTTAGCACAGATCTTCATAGTTTCCTGGTTTAGTTGAACTTTCCCATTGGTTATTTGGGGGTCCCAGGTTATAGTGCATCGGAGAATTCTCACTTATCTTTGAGTTAAATTTTCATTAATTTGGCATTTTTCTCTTTCCCTACTGGAACACCTCGAAATACGTAATCTACCCCAAAATGCTCGGTGCGCTACCGACTCGAGAAATGTACTTGCAGTAAATGTTGCAAACACATCAACTCTCAATCATGACTACGTCTCGCAGTGTATTCCTATATATCCGCTAATCCAATTTTTTATTCAGGACCAGAAGAATTATGGTTAACCATTTTGAAATTTCCATTCTTTTTTCTAAATGCTGGAAATTATTTTTCAAAGACTATATGAATCTGATTTTGCGCGAGCAATGGCAGGTTAAAAGTGCCAGGCGAGTGAAACCGAATCAGTGTGAATACACACACACACAGTGCATGTACCACCGTTTAGAGCCATTTTAAACGGTGGTACATGCACTGTGTGTGTGTATTCACACTGATTCGGTTTCACTCGCCTGGCACTTTTAACCTGCCATTGCTCGCGCAAAATCAGATTCATATAGTCTTTGAAAAATAATTTCCAGCATTTAGAAAAAAGAATGGAAATTTCAAAATGGTTAACCATAATTCTTCTGGTCCTGAATAAAAAATTGGATTAGCGGATATATAGGAATACACTGCGAGACGTAGTCATGATTGAGAGTTGACGTGTTTGCAACATTTACTGCAAGTACATTTCTCGAGTCGGTAGCGCACCGAGCATTTTGGGGTAGATTACGTATTTCGAGGTGTGCCAGTAGGGAAAGAGAAAAATGCCAAATTAATGAAAATTTAACTCAAAGATAAGTGAGAATTCTCTGATGCACTATAACCTGGGACCCCCAAATAACCAATGGGAAAGTTCAACTAAACCAGGAAACTATGAAGATGTGTGCTAAATGCAAATGAAAAATAACCGGTAATTGCCACCTGGGGTAATTGATTAGGTGGGAGCTGATTGGTTATTCCCTTCATTCACATGTCAG
Organism: Myxine glutinosa; assembly: GCF_964187855.1. Taxonomy (NCBI): domain Eukaryota; kingdom Metazoa; phylum Chordata; class Myxini; order Myxiniformes; family Myxinidae; genus Myxine; species Myxine glutinosa. The sequence continues at coordinate 24,834,498 of NC_136265.1, forward strand.
AGATGTGGGTGGGACTTTGTTCTTCATTTATATGTTGACTGCTTGATGTTTGCACACGTGGTACTTGGGAACCTCGATGGTACACGTTTGTCTGCACTGTCCCTGATGATTCGCCAACAAGCGATGAAACCGGTCTGCCGGCTGAGGCTGTGTGTAGCATTGGGATTCTCATTTATGTACTGTGTGAGACTGTCTTTACAGTTGTGGAGGGATTCTGGGAAAAGTTTGAAACAACAAAAGGGCTTACCTAGTGTGGCCTTTCATGGTTGCTTTATGCAGCTTTCTTCGGCTAGAAGAGCATGGGAGGAGTCGATTTATGTATTTACTCATAGCCACCTGGGGTAATTGAGTGGTGAGAGCCGATTGTTTATTCCCTCCATTCACCTATGAGAGATGTGGGTGGATCTTTGTTTTTATGCCCCCGCCAACGAAGTCGCCGGAGGCATTGTTTTTGGGTTGCCCATCCGTCGTTCCGTGATACGTGTTCGTTACCGCAATAACTTGAGAACGGCTGAAGGGATCTCAGTTAAACTTAGTGCAGGTATGTATAATGAGGTAAAGATGAAAGGACGAGATTTTGGGGTCAAGAGGTCAAAGGTCATGTTAAGTAAAAATTAACATGACCCTGATAGATCAAATGTGATCCATCAGGGAGGTCATGTTAGGTAAAAATCCTGTTACCACGATAACTTGTGAACCAGTGATGGGATTCTGACCAAAGTTGGTACAAGTATGTATTTTGATGCAAAGATAAACTGATTCGATTTTGGGGTCAAGAGGTGAAAGATCAGATGTCATGTTGAGTTACAATTATTTTGTTACCGCGATAATTTAAGAATGGCTGAAGGGATCTGAGTCAAACTTGGTACAGGTATGTATAATGATGAAAAGATGAACGTATTAGGTTTTGGGGTCAAGAAGTCAAAAGTCATGTTAAGTAAAAATCATGTTGCTGTGCCAACTCGTGAACTAGTGATAGGATTTTGAATGATGAACTGATTATGATGCAAAGATGAACTGATTGGATTATGGCATCAAGAGGTCAGAGGTCATGTCAGGTAAAAATGTGACAACTTGAGAACAGTTGAAGGGATTTAAATCAAACTTGGTACAAGTATGTATGATGTATGCATGAACTGATTAGATTTTGGGGTCAAGAGGTCAAAGGTCAGAGGTCATGTGAAGTAAACATTCTGTCACTGTTCTAACTTGTGAACTGGTGATGGTATTTTGACCAAACTTGGTACAAGTATATATATATATTATGATGCAAAGATGAAATGATTCTATTTTGGCATCGAAGATGAGGAGTGAGGTGATTTTGTGATTTTGGTGACGTCAGAGGTCATGTCAGGTAAAAATGTGATCCTTGAGAACAGCTGAATGGATTTGAATCAAACTTGGTACAAGTATGTACAATGATGTGATAATGTGGGCGGAGGCATATTGGTCAACGTGTCGTGACGTCGAAGGGCGTCATTCTAGTTCATATATGTATTTGCATTTTCCAGTACACACTTTATTTTAAGATCGATACCATTGTGTTGATGCTGTTTGCTCTGATCCAAATACTGACTTTTCTGTGAACGATCTTCAGATAAATCAAGGAAGATCATCAGGATCAAGAATATTCATGCCTTCAATGAGAGATCATTGCAGAAAAACCAGAAGGTTCACTGTGTGAAGTACAGGGATTACAAACGGAAATGTGGTCATGAACAGGTACACCTGAATATTGACATTTGTGAAAAGGCACACACAGCACTGAGTGCACTTTGTCATTCAATTGCTCCTCAGCCCCTCATATACACACAACTAGCACTAGCTACACCGTGACAAGTCTGTACAAGTGTCGTATGTACATTAAAGCATTTGGGCAAAAGTCAACCTACCAAGTATATTTGAGGATTCATACAAGAGAAACACCTTTGAGATGTAGTTTATGCAATGCATTTTATGAGAAAACCTACCTTTGGCAGAATCAGAGGTGTAATGGGTAAAGCGTTTGCTCTGAGTCTGGGATGTCTGTTCACTCCCATCCCCAGCCAAGTCGTACCAAAGACTTTAGAAACTATTCGTGTTGCCTCCTTGCTTTACACTCAGCATTTAGGATACCACACGGACAAACAACCATTGATTGACAACCATTGTGTGTGCTTGCTGGGCTGAATGGCCTCCTTCTACAATAAAGTTCCTTGTTTTTTTTTTTTTTTTTTTTTTTTTTAAACCAGAGTCAGAAGAGGACCCCTGCTGTTGAAAAGCTGCACAAGTGCACGGTGTGCAATAAATCATTCACGAGGAGGTCAACGTGCCTGGTACATATGCGTGCGCACACTGGTGAGAAGTCATACAAGTGCAGTGTTTGCAAGAAAGCATTCAGTCACTTCTCAAGCTGCCAGTTACACATGAGGGTCCACACGGGGGAGAATCTGCATACGTGCACTGTGTGCCATAAATCGTTTCTTCGGAATTCCAGTTGCGAGGCACACATGATGATCCATTCTGGAGAAAAGCCTTACAAATGCAGATTGTGCAAAAAGTCATTCACTGAAAACTCAAATGCAGAACGACATATGAGGACCCACACTGGAGAAAAACCATATGAATGCAGTATTTGCAGGAAATCGTTTGCACAGAGGTCATCCTGCCAGGTACACATGCGAACACACACTGGTGAGAAGCCATATAAGTGCAATGTGTGCAATAAAACATTCAGGCACATTTCAGGCCGCCGCGTACACACGAGGACCCACACTGGGCAGATGCCGTATAACTGCAATGTGTGCAATAAATCATTTGTTCAGAGGTCAGCGTGCAAGACACACATGCAGATACACACCGGTGAGAAGCCATATATGTGCAATGTGTGCAGTAGAACATTCAGTGACAGCTCAAGTCTGCGGACACACATTAGGACTCACACAGGCGAGAAACCGTATAAATGCAGTATGTGCACTAGAACATTCCGTCAAATCTCAGGCCGTCAGGTACACATGCGGACACACACTGGTGAGCGCCCATACAAGTGCAATTTGTGCTATAGAACATTCATCGACATCTCAGGGCGCAAGGTACACATGAGGACCCACACTGGTGAGAGGCCGTACAAATGCCACGTGTGCAATAAAACATTTGTTGACAACCCATCGCGTCATGTACACATGACGTCTCACACTGGGGAGAAGCCGTATAAGTGCAGCATTTGCAGTAAATCGTTTACTCAGAAGTCATACTCTAAACACTTGATGACCCACACTGGGGAAAAACCGTTCAAGTGCAGTTTCTGCACCAAATCGTTTACTCAGAAGTCAGGCTGCAATGTACATATGACGACACATACGGGAGAAAGGCCTTACAAGTGCAAGGTGTGCAGTAGAACATTCCGTAACCGCTCAAGCCTCCCGGCTCACATTAGGACTCACACTGGGGAGAAACCGTTTCATTGCAGTTTGTGCAATAAATCATTCAGTCAGAATGCAGGCTGCAAGGCACACATGAGGACACATACTGGAGAAAAGCCTTTCAAATGCACCGTTTGCAAAAAACTATTTAGTCAAAATGCACATTGCAAAGCACACATGATGACCCATGCTGGTTATGATAACGGGCAAACAACACCACAAGAAAAGTATGCTGGGCTCAAAGAAGAGATACCAAACACTACCATGGAAACAGAGACTTGAGAGTTAGAAAACAACTGAGAAAATAAACAAATACTCTCTCCACCATAAAAAAAAACTGAACACGTGATTGTTGTTCATGTGATTTTAGTTACGTTTCATCATGGTTTACTGACTAGGTGCAACCTCTCTGATTGTGATAAATGCTGAAACATTACATGTCTCTTTCATTGTGACCTAATCATGTAATGCTGCATTGTGGCGAATGTTTTCACATAGGGATCCAACGTGGAGGTCACATTGTCAATATGTCATGCTCTGGCAGGAATCGCTGCATTGCACCGTTGTCGCTTTGACCATATGAGCACACTAATCCGAGTCTGGGGAATGGCATTCAATGTCCAAATCAGCTCCTGTTCCAGCTTGTTGAGGGTCTGTGACTGTCGAGGGAAGATTTGAACATGACGATCAGTGATATCCCAGAGATGTCCCAATTGGATTTAAATCTGGAGAGATGGCAGGCCAGGGTGTCATGACATTAACTTTGGTATTTACCAGAAGGTTGCTTGCTCAAATAACCCTGTGAGCAAGAGCATTATCGTGCATAAAGAAGATTTCTGGACCATGTTGTTGAAGGGAAGGCATGTTGCTGCAAGATCCCATTAATGTATTAATCTGCTGTCATATTGCCATGGATACGGATCAAGTTGGCACAAAAGGTTTCTGCAATACCACCCCACATCACGACACTTCTACATCCAACATTTGTGGCTTCCTGGACACAGACTGGGTTACATTGATCAGTGCGTCTTCTGTAGACCCGTGCACGGCCATCATGTCTTTCAAGAAGACACCTGGGTTTGTCACTGAACATAACACTTGCCCATTGCCCCCATGCCCTTCGGACATGCTGATTTGACCAGTGCAAGCGTGCTTGGATATGTCGCAGTGCAAGTCTTGGACACTGAACAGGACGATGAACACGGGTCCGGTCCATGCATCATGGAGACTCCAAAAAACGGTGTTCACATTTATCCTATGAGGTCCAGGTAGTGTGTTTGCATTACTCTGGCCAGTTTAAAACTGATTGCATAGATAGGTCGTACGAATGTATCATTCCTGAGGGGGAGTCATTATCTTGGCATATCTCTTGTTGATACAGTGGCTTGATAACGTCTTCTGAGGTCATAAACGGTTATTCTTCTCATGCTAAAGAGAGTTGCAACATGGCAAGTGGAAAACCTTGCTTGATGGTGTGCAATGATTGGATTCCTCTCATTTTTCTGACATACTTGGCATTGTACTGGATTGTGAAGGAATATACAGTCACGTGAAAAAGTAAGTACACCCCATGTAAAGTTTTGACTTTTTCAACATATTTCAACATACAGCTATTTGATCTTCATTTCAACAATAATGATAGATAAAGGTGATATAATATAACAAATATCATGAAACATTTACATTGTGTAGTCCATTGTATAATTTTTAAAAACATAAATGCAAATTTCGTATGTGGAAAAAGGAAGTACACCCTTGGCTCTAATAGGTGGTATTGCCGCCTTTTGCAGAAACGACCTCAAGTAGGCGTTTCTTATAACTATCTACCAGTCTTTGACATCGACTGGGAGAAATTGTTGCCCACTCCTCCATGCAGAATTCTTTCAGCTGTGCGATGTTTGAGGGGTTTCTTGCATGCACAGCTCGTTTCAAATCCCCCCACAACATCTCGATGGGATTTAGATACGGGCTTTGACTTGGCCATTCCAGAACCCTCCATTCCTTTCTTTCTTTTCAGCCATTCCTTGGTGGATTTACTGGTATGTTTAGGGTCATTGTCATGTTGCAAGGTCCACCTTCGGTTGAGCTTCAACTCTCCGACAGATGGCCTCACGTTATCCTCAAGCACCCTCTGGTACAATGAAGAATTCATAGTGGATTCTATGATGGTGAGCTGCCCAGGCCCTGATGCAGCAAAGCTGCCCCAAACCATAATATTTCCACCACCATGCTTTACAGTTGGTATCAGGTTCTTGTGGTCAAATGCTGTCTTTGTTTTCGCCAAACATGTCTTCTGGTACTGTGGCCAAATGGCTCTACCTTTGACTCATCTGTCCAGAGCACATTGTTCCAGACGTGCTGGTCTTTGCTTAGGTGTTCATTGGCAAACTTTAGTCTTGCCCTGATGTTCTTTCTGGACAGCAAAGGTTTCCTCCTGGCACACCTCCCATGTAGATCAAATTTGTGCAGCCTCTTTCTAATGGTAGACTCGTGCACTTTGACATCAACAGTGGCAAGAGCTACCTGTAGGTCCCGTGATGACATTCTGGGGGTTCTTAGAGACTTCTTTCAGCATCTTGCGGTCTGCTCTCGGGCTGAACTTGCTGGGGCGGCCTGGCCTGAACAAGTTGGCAGTTGTTTGGAATCTTCTCCACTTGTAGATGATCTTCTGGACAATCGAATGATTGATTTCAAATTGTTTGGAGATCTTTTTAAATCCCTTCCCAGACTCGTAGGCATCTATAACCTTCTTTCTGAAGGCCTCAGAGAGGTCTTTTGAGCTAGGCGTGGTGATGCCGCACACTTCAATAACAAAGAGCAAACCAAACGAAATGTCTGAGGTTTAAATAAGACAGGTTCCTCCAAGATCCTCTCTAACGATGTTCTAATCATTTGCACCTGAGCTGGTGCACCTGATTCTAATTTTAGGTATTTGAAGTAGTGATAAATGTAGGGGTGTACTTACTTTTTCCACATGTGAAATTTTCAATTGTGTTTATTTAAATTATACAATGGACTACAAAATGTAAATGTTTCATGATATTTGTTATATTATATCACCTTTATCTATCAATATTGTTGAAATGAAGATCAAATAGCTGTATGTTGAAATATGTTGAAAAAGTCAAAAACTTTGCATGGGGTGTACTTACTTTTTCATGTGACTGTAATTAGCATGTTTTTTTTTGGGATCCACATGCTGGTGTCTCAGAAAGACTGTTGCAAATTTGCTCAGAATAGCTTGTGTTACCTCTAAAAACGTAAAGGTGCATGAGCTGCACGTGCTGAACTATTATAGCAGGAGGAAATTACTTGCAATCAGGAGTACTACACTTCCTCCATGCCATAAAGACACTTGGAATGAACTCTGGAACAGTTCTTCAACAATTACACTATATATTTGGGTTTTTGTAGCAAGAATAATTTGATGGGAAACCGAAACCCAAAACTAAAGATGAAACCTCACTTTGCTGCTATAACAGCCTCCACTCTTCCCTACTTTGCTGCTATAACAGCCTCCACTCTTCTGGGAATGCTTTCCACTAGATGTTGGAACATTGCTATGGGGATTTGCTTCCATTCAGCCACAAGAGCATTAGTGAGGTCAGGCACTGATGTGGTCAAAGATGTTCGATGAGGTTGAGGTCAGCCCAAAGGTGTTCGATGGGGTTGAGGTCAGGGCTCTATGCAGGCGAGTCAAGTTCTTCCACACCGATCTCATTAAACCATTTCTGTATGGACTTCACTTTGTGCACGGGGGCATTGTCATGCTGAAACAGGAAAGGGCCTTCCCCAAACTGTTGCCACAAAGTTGGAAGCGCACAATCGTCTAGAATGTCATTGTATGCTGTAGCGTTAAGATTTCCCTTCACTGGAACTAAGGGTCCTCGCCTGAACCATGAAAAACAGCCCCAGGCCATTGTTCCTCAAACACCGAACTTTGCAGTTGGCACTATGCATTCGGGCAGGTGGCGTTTTCCTGGCATCTGCCAATCCCAGATTCGTCCGTCAAACTGCCGAATGGTGAAGCGTGATTCATCACTCCAGAGAACGTGTTTCCACTGCTCCAGAGTCCAATGGTGGCGAGCTTTACACCACTCCAGTCGACGCTTGGCATTGCGCATGGTGATCTTAGGCTTGTGTGCTGCTGCTCGGCCATGGAAACCCATTTCATGAAGCTCCCAGCAAACAGCTGTTGTGCTGACGTTGCTTCCAGACGCAGTTTGGAACTCGGTAGTGAGTGTTGCAACCGAGGACAGATGATTTTTACGTGCTTTACACGGCCTACCACTTCGCAGCTGAGCTGTTGTTGCTCCGGGACGTTTCCACTTCACAATAACAGCACTTACAGTTGACTGGGGACAGTGGGGCAGCTCTAGCAAGGCATAAATTTGATGAACTGACTTGTTGGAAAGGTGGCATCCTATGACGGGGCCACGTTGAAAGCCACTGAGCTCTTCAGTGCGTCCCATTCCACTGCCAATGTCTGTCTATGGAGATTGCATGGCTGTGTGCTTGATGAAATATACCTGTCAGCAATGGGTGTGGCTGAAACAGCTGAATCCATTAATTAGAAGGGGTGTCCGCTTACTTTTGGCCATGTGGTGTAAAACAATGCAAGGCGACTGGACAGAGGACTCTAATACAAAAGGAAAGGACAGCATTGCAAATCAAGGTGTCATTTCCCAGCAACTTGTCTCAATCATGCAGCAAATAGTGAAATTACAACAAATTAACTACAATGGGAATCCTGATCTCAGTGACAATCCTGAAGAAAACCCTTGGAAGAAAAACGTGAGAACAACAAAACTTCACAACTTGGTTGTTGAAATGTGATCTTTACCAAAATGGATACTTTGGGGCAACTCCGCCCCACTTTCCAAAACCAACCAACTGAGATTACAACCATCGAGAAAAGCCCAACATTTGTTCAGTGTGCAGCATGACATTTTCTGAAAAGGAAAAGCTACATATACTGTACAACAAAACACATGGGATGGTGGAAGGGTGGGAGTCTTAAACGTGAGAACGACTTGAAGACAGATTTAACAGACAGATCACAGCTTCACCAGGTGGATACTTTGATCCTTGGCAGGAGTCTGTTGCACCTTCTGAAACCCACAAATGGAGGTTTCACTAAAGGAAGGGGGGTTGGGGGGGGGGGGGGGGATAAACTATTGGTATAATGTGTCCAATAAATAACTTGTTCAGAATTCGTCCTGCCAATAACACCAAAAGGAATCGTTTGGTGCATTGGATGAACAGACCCCGTTTTGTCCGAGTTTTCATTCCAACAAATCGCTACATTTATTTTATTGTTAATGTTCTTGGTTAACAATTCATCTGTTTATAATGTGCAAGAATAATTTATTTTATCTGAACAAAATAAGAAAATTATTTTTTCAAAGTTTTATTTTTATTCCTTAATTGTCACTGTTTATTATTTGATATTGATTTTGAACATTGATGGAGTTTTTCATGCTTCTTGAGAACTGTGTTGAACAAATAAATTTCTCTTGAGAGTAATTCCGTGTACCTCTGAACTGGCAGATTTATGAGTGATGGTTGAAATGTTCATAATATGCATCAAAACATCCTTGTATTCAGAAACTCCTGCCAAAAAGGATGATGGGAGAGGAAGGGAAGGCTGTAGAACAACCTCAACTTAAACGGCACTCGGTAGAGTGCACACCTCCGCCAGACTGAACAGTTTATGTTTTGTATCCACTGACAGGCCAGATCTGTATTCGGACCTGAACCAAAATCTAATCAGCTTGTTCTTGTCACTTACCCAACTCATCAACCAAGTTTAGTTATCATGTCATCCACAACCTTTTAACATATCATGCTATATATTGTTTTTGGCCTTATCACTCAATGGTGAAGAATCACTTGGATATTAAAAATATTATCGGATCCAGATACGGATTTTAACCAAAATTTAATCGATTCGTCCTTGCCACACATCTATCCTGTCTACCTAGTTTTGTCCAAATCGGTCAATAACTTTTTGAGATACAGTGCCTTCAGTTTTTTCACATTTTGTTGTGTTTCTGCCTAAATTAAAAATGGATTATATTGAGATTTTTTGTCACTGATCGACACAATACCTCATAAATGTTTATTTCTTTGGAAATTCGGACCAAATAATAAAAAATTTCATCCAGAAATATCTCATTTACAGAAGTATTCAACCCCCTGAGTAAATACTTTGTAGAAGCGCCTTTGGCAGCGATTACAGCTTTGAGTCTTCTTGGCTACGTCTGTATCAGCTTTTCACATCTGGAATTGGGGAGTTTCTCCCATTCCTCCTTGCAGATTTGCTCAAGCTCTGTCAAGTTGGATGGTGAGCATCAAGTTGGATGGAACAGCAATCTTCAAGTCTTTCCATAGAATCTCAATGGGATTCAAGTCTGCGCTTTGGCTGGGCTACTCAAGGACTTTCACATTCTTGTTCTGAAGCCATTCCAGTGTTGCTTTGGCTGTATGCTTGGGGTCATTGTCCTGTTGGAAAGTAAATTTTCGCCGCAGTCTAAGGGCTTTTGCACTCTGAAGCAGGTTCTTCTGAATTATTTGCATGTATTTAGCTCCAATATTTGTTTCCAAAATCCTTACAAGTCCCTGGTCCATGCCACTGAAAAGCATCCCCATAGCATGATGCTGCCACCACCATGCTTCACAGTGGAGATGGCGTTAGATGGGTGATCTGTGCTCAGTTTCTGCCAGACGTAGCGCTTTGCATTCAGGCCAAATAGTTCAATTTTTGTCTCGTCAGACCACAGAATCATGCTCTAAATCTTTCACGTGCCTTTTTGCAAACTCCTGGCATGCTGTCATGTGCATTTTTCTCAGGAGTGGCTTCTGTTTGGCCACTCTCCCATAAAGCCTAGATTTGTGAAGTGCTGCAGAGATTGTTATCCTTCCGGCAGGTTCTCCCATCTCAGCCAAGGGACTATGTAGTTCTGTCAGAGAGTTTTTCTTGGTCATCTCCCTGACCAAAGTCCTTCTTGCCCGGTTGTTAAGTTTGGTCAGACAGCCAGCTCTAGGAAGAGTTTGGCTAGTTCCATATTATTTCCATTTCCGAATGATGGAGCTCATTGTGCTCTTGGGAACTTTCAACACTACAAATTGTTTTATATCCTTCCCCAGATCTATGCCTCCTCACAATTCTATCTCGGAGTTCTACAGACAGTTCCTTGGACTTCATGGTAGAGTTTCTGCTCTGACATGGAGTCAACTGTGGGACCTTATATAGAAAGGTGTGTTTCTTGCTAAGTCATGTCCAATCAATTTAATTTGCTGCAGGTGGACTCCAATCAAGTTGTCGAGACATCTCAAGGATGATCAATTAAAATTGGATGCACATGAGCTCAATTTGGAGTGTCATAGCAAAGGGATTAAATACTTATTGACTCAAGACATTTCAGCTTTTCATTTTTAATTATTTTGTGAAAAATCCTATAAAAAAAAAGAAGCACTTTGATATTATGGTTAAATTCAGTGACAAAACATCTCGATTTAATCCATCTTAAATTCAGGCTGGAACAAAATGTGAAAAAAGTCTAGGGGTGTGAAAACTTTCCGAAGGCGCTGTATCGTTATATATATGTATATGTATATATATATATATATATATTGTTGCGGATCTCGGAGTACGGCACTCCCCTTACCGAGGGGGGGTTAATCCCCTCGTCTATTAAGCTGGCCGTCCGAGTCCTGGAGCTATGACGTCATTTCCGGTCAGCGCTGAATAGGGTGGTAGGCCAATTGCTCCTATTACCTAATTACCAGCGCCTCCCGGTAAGCGAGGAAATGAGCCCCGCCCGAGCCGTGGCTGTAATGGACACGCCGAGCGAAGCGAGCCACGACTCAGGCCGTTAACAAAGACTAGACCCGATTACAACGGTCGGCCAAATCGTGCCACGTATATCAATGGAGAAATCACTAAAGCGACCGGATGAGAGGAAACCCAAAGAATAAGAAGGAAGGACACAGGTTTATTAATTATGTACAAAACCAAAACCAAGGAAGAAACGAAAGGGAATGTACAGTGAAGAGGAAGAAGCAGTAACACAGGGCAGCCCTTATACACTCTTATATTATCACTCCCAGGATGGAACAAACACACCTACACGAAAAGGGTGGTGGTGGTGGGAAGGAAGAGAAGGGTCCGGGCACCTGGTCAGCGTCAGTCGGCGGTGAGGTCCGGTTCCGACCTCGCGCTCCGGTCCACGCTCTGGGTGTTCACTTGTACCGCGGCACGAGCGGCCGGCAGCTTCGCGTGGCGTTTAACGTGAGCGGACAATTATATCGCGGGGGGGGGGGGGGGGGGAAGACTGGGCTGCGGCGTACGTAATAAATTGTCCCTTAGCCTTCGGCCAGCTGTGCGCCTCCAATGGTCCGTGACAACGGCAAGCAAGGACTCCTTTCTCATCTGTTCGAGTCGTTCTCCCGGGCACCTCTCCTCTCCTCTCTTTAGGTTTGACTCCTTCTCTCTCCCTGGCTCATCCCCCGCATCTCTCGAAGTAGTCCCACACAGCCGCTTTTATTGCCCACTCGCATATCAAGCCTCCTGCCTGTTGGATCCGCCTACCAGTGAGCTGGCCTCGGCCCTGAGTGGTCGCGAGCGCTCACCGGTCCGCCCCTTAATGGGGCGTTGAGGGGCCACGCCTTCGTTCTTGGCGCTCCGCCCTTCCTCTCCAGCTTGACCGCGTGCGTAATGGCGGCTGAGCCAGGCAGCAAACGCTACTGGCAAGCAAGGGAGCCCAATTTGGAGGAAGGCTACGCCACAATATGAATTGAAAAGGGGGCCTACTCTTATTTAATTAATACAACGCAGATTCAACTATTGGGAACAAATCCTTACCTGAAACACATACTAATGAAATAACTAAAGAAGATCCTATGGTGTGCTACGTGTTGCTCGTGGCCTAACTGGGGTGCGACCTTTGACCTTTACACCAAAAATGGGAGTATTTACAGGGGATTATTTATAAGGGATTATTACAATATTTACAAACTGGAGGGTTCTAAAAACCACAACAATATGTATAATCAGTTTTAGCCCTATCACTCCACTCAGCCTATCAGCCTGTCATCATGGGTTGACTCAGCCTGTCATCCTTCCGAGGTCGGCTAATTGAGTACCAGTTCACTGGTAATTCCCTGTTTGTCGTTAAAGGCGGCAAAAAGCGTTGGCGTCAGGAAGGGCATCCCGCCGTAAAACATTGCTTCAAAAAGGGGACCAAAAAACAGCAACAACCATGGTTCCCGAAAAAGGCCAACCCCCGCTTTGCGGGGAAAAATGGCCTCTAAAGGTGGGGGTTTTTTTTTTTTTTTTTTTTTACTCCACTCGATAGTAAAGAATCACTTTAAAAATTATCTAATCTGGATCTGGATTGGAATCTTCATCAAAATTGAATCGATTCTTCCTTGTCAGACACCCAACCTCTCCAAATTTCACCCGAATCCATCCACAACATTTTGAGATATCCTGTTCACAAACACAGGGGTGAAAACAACCTCCACCCACCTTCGGTGTTGCAGGTAATAACAATTCAGTGACAAATGGTCTAATTTGGGACAACAACAACAAAAACAGTAAGAAATGTTTAGTTCCAGTGCAGGGTTTCTTTTGAAGCCATGTGTAGTAGATAAGTCTACATTCGGGAGTACAGTGTTAGACCTCTTTTCAAGTAATGATACAAATATTGGGGAGGGCATGAAGGCAGTAGAGCATTTGAGATCGTAGATTAAAGTTGAGATTTCAGGAAGGCAAACTTTGAGCTTTGAGGGTATGAGTTCGTATGAATGGATGCCACTGGTTGATGCCATTGACGTGCGTACGTGTGTCTGCATTTTAAAAATTCATTTTCTCAGCAACCGTTGGTCCGACTGACATGACATTCTACCATATGAGTGCCTCCTCTTGTATAATATTTATTTCTAATTATGACGTCATAGGTCACGTGGTACAGGTGCCATCTTGGACAAACGTTACACCTCCATATCTCCCAAACCGCTCAATGGAAAAAATTGAAACATGGCTCATTGTCAAGTACTCCACATGGGGAATAAGATATGATGATGTCATTTGTGCCTTCCTTATGACGTCATAATTCGACAAGTATAACGCTTGATCTGATCAGTATACAACAAACAACAACAACAGGCATTTTAAAGGCCATTTTCCCTGCAAGAGCGGGGGTTAGCCTTGCGGTCCCCATGACAATCTTCTCCATTTTTACCCTATTTTCTGCATCTCCCCTTGTTAGCCCCCTTGCCCGCATTTCTTCTTCGACCATCTTTAGCCAAGTCTTTCTCGGTCTTCCCCGTCCTCCACTTCCTTCCACATTCATTTCCATCACTCTTCTCAACCAGTCACTTTCATCCTTCCTCAACACATGACCAAACTATCTCAAACTGTTTCTCTTCACAGCATCCATCACAGGCTCTATTCCTATCATCTTTCGCAATTCATCATTTGGCTTCCTCTCTCTCAACGATACTCCACACATCCACCGAACCATTCCCATTTCCACCCTTTCCAGCCTTCGTTGCTGCTCTACGTTCATTACCCATGTCTCGCTCCCATAAATCATAACACTTTTCACACATGCAGCATACACCTTTCCCTTCAGCTTCAACGACACTCCCCTCATCATCAGCACGCCACTCAGTTCCCGAAACTTCTTCCATGCACACCTCACTCCAGCAACCGTTGCCGAGTCTGATCCACCTTCTCCATTCAGCATGTCTCTTAGGTAACAAAATGTTTTCACACCTTCCAGCTTCACGCTGTCTCCAAGATCCAACTCAACATTTCCTCCATCTGCAGCTCCCTCTGTGCACACCTTACACTTGAATGTAGCTGCCACACTGGTTAATGACCCTCGCAGACCACAACATTTTTGATGAACCCACTCAGCGCACATTGTACATTGAATTGAGTTCACTCCGACACCCTTCCTGCACATAGCACATGGCCACTTCCCAGTTCTTTCCACCTCACCACATGCTTTACCACTTGCCATCACCTTTGTTTTTCCAATATTCACCTTCAGACCTTTCGTCTCCATACATTCCTTCCACTTGTTCATCTTCACCTTAAGTCCATCCATACTTTCTGCAATCAACACCAGATCATCTGCATACAACAACTCCCACTATGCCGGCAGCCCAGAACATTTTGGTCAAACGAACAAGGTACCAATATCTGAGTACAGAAACATTTATTGTGTAACCTAACATATTCAGATATGGATGTCTGCTGGGGACCCCTTGCTGCGTGGGGCCCCTGGGGCCCAAAGAGGGAGGTCAAATAATGGGCTGGATCAAACATTGGGGGTACCACATGAAACCAAGTGGAAATCAACAGGTACAGAGCACAGAGTGACCACTGCCAGACAAATTTGTCTCTGCATAGGCCCCCCCAGCCCCCCTCAAAGGGTCCAAAAATTTGGGCTGGATTAAACATAGGAGGTACCACATGAAACCAAGTTAAAATGAACAATTACACTCTACTAAGTATAAAAAACCCATCGCCAGACAGATTGTCTGCTGCATAAGGCCCGTCAGACACACCCCAAAAGTTGACCCTGGGGGCACTGTGGTAGAATTGGCCTAGAACATATATCAAAGGTACCACATGAAACCAAGTGGAAATCAACAGGTACTTCTCACAGAGCACAGAATTACCACTACCAGACAAATTTTCCTCTGCATAGAGAGTACCAGAGAATCTGAGTCTGCATTTCCAAAGAGGGCGCCACAGCATGTGTAATGAAGCACAGGTGGCAGCAGAGCTTTTAACGTCTGCTTTGAGAGTCAACAATGGTCAAGGTCATGTCTTGTTGTTAAAGATATAAGGATCTTCTTCGAGATGAATGTAAGTAAATTGAGGCTTACTTGGGCATGCCCGTACTATATATATATCTAAAATTATATCCCCCCCCCTCTATTTACATGAAATGGTTTGGTCCAAAGCGAACGGCTTGCGAGTACGGTGACAATCCCCCCCCCTCTATTTACATGAAATGGTTTGGTCCAAAGCGAACGGCTTGCGGAGTTTGGTAAAGAAATCGCCATAGCGTGCACAAACGCGCAGGAAAGCGAAAGAATCGCAAATTAGTTTTAATTAGTTTTAAAACATAGTTTAACGCCAACATAGTTTGCCAACGTGAAATAAATGAATACGCTCTCAAATGTGCCGTCCGAGGCAGAGTCTGTTCGGCACGTTCGGCACACGTGATAGCTCGCTGCTCTCTGATTGGTTGAATCGTTTTTTGGACATAGCTCGGTAACTACTTGTCCGATTAATATGAAACCTTGAAAAGGCACATCCTCGGGTCCCCAGCAATATACCTGGCAAGTTTCAAGTATATCGGACCCGTGGTTGTCGAGAAACAGCGGTCACAGACAGACACACAGAGATTACTGTCATTATAGATAGATGAGCTTACATGTAAAATAGAATAATGGCATAATAGATTAGGCCTACTGTTAAAAAGTCATGGAAATGCCATGGAACTGTTTCTTGTGACTCAATGTATCTGATCAGATAATGAAAGCAGGTCGACTATATAATATAGGCCTAGGCTAGGCTATGCTCAGCTAGGCATGTGCACTTTTGCACAATTAGGCTACCTGATCGACATAGGTTGTTTAATCAGTCTTGGACAAAATATTCCAGGAACACAACACTCTTTTATTCTGCTTGTGACTGAAACTCAACAGCAGCCATTTTGTAACAAACAACAAGACTAAACAATATTGTTGCGGATCTCACCGTCGGCCCCTTTTTCCCTTACCAAGGGGGGATTAATCCCCTTGTCTGCGACTGACCGACGTGAGTCCGGAAGCTGCCCAGCTCCCTCCAGAGAGGCAGGTGAGCAACCTCGTTCGAGACCGCGGACAAGATGTTATTTGCCGAGCGGATTAGCAGCCGTGGCTCGAACCATTAGCAATACTACACCCGATCCTAAACGTTGGCCAAATCGTGCCACAGGTATTCAATGGGGAAATCACAAAGACGACCGGACGAGCATGAAGAAGAAGACGAAGGTAGGAAATAACAGGATTTATTAACCAATTACTATTTACACAATCAAAGAAACCAAAGGAGATGGAAAGATACGAAAATAATTTACAGAAGAAGAAGAAGACACCGTGCAATTCTACTTATCTATACAGTCTTACTTAAACCCCAGGACAACACGGACGAACAGACGACAGTCAGACTTACACGGGGATGATGACAGGAATGGCAGGAGGTTCGTTCATCTGGCGAGGTTCCGTTCCGACCCACGACTCTCTCTCTCTCTCTCTGTCGGTGACACTGGGTTTCTCCTCTCCAGTACGTCGAACTCAGCTCCAGCCTCGAACCCAGCTCAGCAGCACGCACCCCGCTCTCGTACCAGTTCTCGTACCAGCCCAGTAGCAGGTCCTCTCGCATGTCCTCTCTTTTCGCACCCATATATCAAGCGGGGTCGTGACACGCCCTCGGCAGTTTGGGTACCGCCCCCGTGCTCTGTTTTGTGGCCTTATATGGCAATGCCACGGGCTTGTTACCTTATTTGGGTATGGAGCTGAACAGCCCGGCCCCCCGTGGCGAGCCACGGGCTTGTGGCCTTACTTGGGCATGAGCTGAACAGCCCCGCCCCCCCCCCCCCCCGTGGCGAGCCACGGGCTTGTAGCCTTACTTGGGCATGGAGCTGAACAGCCCCGCCCCCGTGGCGCGCCATGGGCTTGTCTCTTCTCGGCGACCCCGCCCTTCTTGTCCAAACAGAGCACGGAGCACATATTCGGCGAAAGCCGCTTCCAAACCAGGGCCAGTTGAGAGGGCGCGCACCCCGCGCTTGTCCAGCGGTTTTGCACAGAGAGGGAGAGTTTGGCTGGGAAATGCAATCCTTGAAGGGGACCTCTCTTATGTCATTTGGTGCAATGCAGTCAATTAATGGGAAACACAGCCTTAAACTAATACACATAATAAGGAAATAACTATTTAGAAGGGTATATGATTTTCTACGTGCATGCGATGGATTAACTAAGGGGACGACCTTTGATCTTTACACTTAACGGAGGTATTTACAAGGACCATTACACTATTTACAGAGGATGATATTTACAACAATTACAGGATTCTCAAATCCGCAACACTGCACCCTCATCCTCCAGTCACGTCCCGGGCCTATGAAACTTTAACTTAGTGTGGCACGTAGGTGTAATTCCCTCTACAATTAACCTGACCCTGAGTGCGACAGTTTTAAAACACAAATAAGTATGTCCCGCTGCTGCACTGCACCCTGCCTAACAGATTCACGCCCACAGGATAACCGAATTGCGGAATGGTTTTCAAACTAAACATGAACGGTGGGGAGCATGATTTACAAGTGACGCTGATTGTATTTACACTGCAACCCAGGACCTGCTATTGTTCTTTTGGGGGGGGGGGGGGGGGGGGAGACAGCCTGTGTTGCATCGACGCACCAGCACCAACACAGAGCACCATAAAGCACCAAAATGCACCGCAGTGCACAGTCACCATAGTAAAAAAAAACAAAAAAAAATGATGCTGGTCTTCCTCTTCGGCTCCCTCTGCTGGCCGTTGTCGTTCTTGATGTTGTCTTTCTTGTTCTTCTTGCTGG
The DNA here is from genome assembly GCF_964187855.1 of Myxine glutinosa. Lineage (NCBI taxonomy): Eukaryota > Metazoa > Chordata > Myxini > Myxiniformes > Myxinidae > Myxine > Myxine glutinosa. The sequence goes on from NC_136265.1 coordinate 24,852,544, forward strand.
CGGCCTATTTGGACATAATGATAAAAAGCACAAAACGTGTCAATTTTTATTTATGGCCCACAGGGGCCGACTATGGGTGGTTCACCTGTGGGCTTGGTGCCACCTCACCGGGTCCGCAAGCAAGATCTTGGGCCATCATGGCCGGTCCCAGCAGAGGGGCCATGCCCCAACCCGTGGGGTCCATGAGTGGTGCTCAGCCACAGACATGTGGTCCATACGTGGTGCGTGGATGCAGGCAGCTGGTTGCGAGGATTCGGGCACACCGACGCGGCCCCCCCCCGCACGCTCCCCTTAGTGCCCAGAGAGCACGATCCATGGGTCGGGGAAGGAAGACAGAGAGGGCAGGTTAGCGAGGGCAAGGGCGCAAGGTTACACATCAAACAAGGCAATGCAGAATGAGGTGCATCTGGAGACTGAGCGGAGAAAAGCTCCTCCCTACATACGCCCCCCACATGTGACCTACACTGCCCCCCTTGCCCCTCCCCGTATTTACAAAAACCTACACATTTACAAAGCCGTCACTACGTCTCGTCCTCACTATATTTCCCCTATACCAAATTCGTCACAATCCCATTAATCCAAAATTTGCCATCACCAATTCATCATCAATCCTCATAAGGAGGGAGAGATGGAACATCAGCACAATGTCACACCCACGTCATGATGCGTCTCACATTCCAAACATTTGCACAAAAAAAATAATAAAAACATGGCATGGTGTGGTGTTCTGTCACCTCAGGTGAGTGGATGTAGATGGTGCGAGGAGATTCTTAATCCTAACTATCCTCTAAATGACTTTAATACACTTTACACTACCCGGGGTCTTTCCCTGCCAATCCATTGGCCATCTTACACTCTATGCGGTATTAAGAACCAAATTCCCATTGACCAAACTGTGGTGCTTCATCAATTTGGGGTCTCACTCCCCCGATTCAACTCCCTGTGCCTTTGCACAATTTCAGGACTGGGTCATGTGGCTCTCCCAGCAGGTCTACCCACCTGCACACCTCCACCACTGCAGTTGCCTCCGAGCTTACCTGCTCCTTACCCTAACCTATCTACCTGGGGAAGGCCCTCTGGCGCTCTCCCCACTCGGTGCCCTCTCTGGCACTGGGCTACCCGGGTCCGTCCTCCGGATCCTCGGGCCCCATCCACAACAACTTTACCGGCTCCTAGAGCCCACCTGCGGCCTCACCTGGCCGACATCCTAACAGTGGCGGAGTGCCCATTTAACTACACACACTAGCAGGCCACACGCCCAGCCATTTCCACGTCACTAATGCACCCATCCAAACACCATTCTTCCACCACGCACCACAGATGCCAATATCCAACCACAATTTACCTACTAGTCAGGTTCACGATGTTTTTTCGTTCAAAATTTTGGTAGATTTGCAAAACTATACATATTTGGAATATTCAGAGCATGAGGAATCCAAAAATTAATGTTTACATTTGCATAGACACCTTTGCGAAAATGACACTCAGGACAGTGATGAAGATCTGTAAAAGCATATTCCTGAACGGTATAGACCTCGTAGATCCTGTGTATAGGACTTATAGTTCAATCTGATACTACCTATAACTTCCTATAACAACCTATAACTTCAAAGGACTTGCAATATCATGTATTATGTAATACAGTTGTATCACAAATATAAAGACAATGGTTTTCAATTACCTTTGTTTGTTGCTTTTCTATAATCCTGAGCACTATTTTGAGGCCTTTATTGGATTCCTTGACCCAGAAAACATAGGATTAGCATATTTAATTAAGTCTCTAGGTTGACTAGAAGCCAAGATCGCGCAAAATATGTATTTTATGGCGGCCATTTTCAAAATCCAAAATGGCGGCCATGCAGGTGTCTGTGCAAATGCCAACATTGATTTTCAGATTCTCCATGCTCTGAAGATTCCAAAAATGTACAGGTTTGCTAATCCCAAAATTTTGAAAGAAATAATATTTGTTAACATAGTGAACCTGACTATCTTCATCACTGTCCTGAGTGTCATTTTCGCAAAGGTGTCTACGCAAATGTAAACATTCATTTTTGGATTCCTCATGCTCTGAATATTCCAAAAATGTATAGTTTTGCTAATCTACCAAAATTTTGAACGAAATTATATTTGTTAACATAGTGAACCTGACTATACTCCCTCTACCTAACTCTTAAACTACCCTCCCCGGGTATTCGTAATAGGGGTCCACTTTTCCCCCATTCACACCTTCGCACCATCCACCCCACTCCACAGTTTCCACCATACTCCCTCCACACCATCCATTCCATACTCCATGTATTCCACACACCTGTTCATTTGTACACCTGTGCAATCACACCTGGTGCCACCTGCACCCTCCTTCCTCCCAGGCTTCTTCAATCATTCAATACAATGCACAACCACAATTGTTCCTCATGCACTGCTCCATACACTTCCACGCTCAATACAACTCACAATCACCTCACTCACTCATACACTGCTCCATACACTTTCGATTCTCAAACACACGGCATCATCTGATCTACCTGGTTTCCTTCTTACTTGGTGCTCCCCGTCTTCCCTTTAAACTAAGCACATACCACGTCGTTATCATCCATTCTAACCTCTCTATGTCCCCGACTACCTGTCCAATGTCGCTACTTACCTCTACCGTTACCTATGGTCAATCTTCTCTAGATCCCGAACATTTTATCCTAACCCTTCCGGGCTAGTTTTCACTGCCAAACCCCATAAACCTATAGCTCATGTGCCCCATGGTGTGAGGGATGGTGGATTTGCCATCCCTCCACATCGGGCATCTCCCACTATAAATTTTGCCCATCCAATTTCCTGCAAATCAAAATTTGCCAATCACTGCCAATCATTCTACCAATCATTTGCCAATCATCAAATTTTGCCAATCACTTCTGCCAATCCTATTCACTATTCTAAATTTCGGATCAAAACACTATTATCACCACAGTCTGCTATATCTGAGCCTCGGTGCGTCGGTACATCATTAAAACTCGGCTTCGCAAAGCCGAGCAATGAATTCGGGTGGTTTGGTCGCCTGCAGGTTGAATCCATCCGGCATTCGGTTCAGGGGAGGCGGTTTGGTCGGGCCGAGATTCCACGCACCATCTCGGCGCGGATCCTTGCGGCCTCCGGCCCGATGGCTCAATCTCGCCCAGTCGGAACCCCGTCCCCGCCACAAGGGGGCACCGTTCCGATCCGTCCTACCTGTCCTTGAACCGGACCGGTCGCCTTGCCCTGCAAAGCCCGGACTCGACCGTGCGGGGCGGGGCCAGGCCCGAATCGGGCGCGACGCTTCGAAGAGAAGCGATGCAGCACCGACCCGCGCCGAGCCTCGCATCCAACAAAGCGCACCGCGCCCCGAGTGCTCGCATCGGCTATCCGTCGCCCTAAACGCTGCCCCGTTTAACGTCGATGCCTCACTCGCATACGCGACCCTTTTCACACTCACCAAACCCGGCGTCTCGGCGCCTCCAGTGCATCCCACACACTCCGTCCATTCCACCACCGCACTCCCTGTTACACACCACACCTCTCGCGCACACTCGCCGTTCGCACACTTCCTTAACACACCTCGCGCACCGTCTTGCGCACTCTCCCTCGGTACGTACTCCGTACCACTCATGGGGGTGCACTCTTGCATCCACCCACTCACGCGCTTCAATGGGCTCCCCCACACCCGCACCACAACCAACCCAGGTGTGCTTTCTCGCACACTCTCGCAGTCCATCCCAAACGTGCATCCTCGCACCCGCTCCTCCACCAACTCACTCTCCGGGTCACTCTCAGCCTCGCACGTACACTCCGTATCACTCTTACTCTCTGTGTCACACTCCGTACACTCTGACGTGCATTCCCCGCTCGCACTCGGTTTTACTCCCACACTTTATAACACGCTCATTCCCCGATGCACGCTTTTTTTCCACAAGCGCGCCATTCTTTCATACACCACGCCCCTCGGACCTCCCACAAACGCCCGGGTGCCATATCGACCCCAATCGCGCAACAATTCTCTTCGCGTCAAACACTCTGCCGAAAAACCTCTTAGCACCATATACAGCGCGACTCACCTTTGGGATCCTCTTCTCCACGCGCACCTGCAAATCTTTATAAAGATTAGCAAGTACGGCATCAGGATGTGAACACGGACTTTGCACATAATCCATTCCTTCCTCCAATTCCCGGGCTACCTCCGTCGTCTTTTCAATTTCAACAATACCCATTATTTCTTTATTCACCTCGACGACCGTTGGCTTTAATAAAATTCCCTCTACCTCAGCGGTCGCCGGCTTTTCCATACCCCGGGTCGCGATGTCTACCCCAGTCCAGTTACCTGTGCTTTTCTCCACTTCGCTCAACCAGCGCTTCTCGACCCGCTTTACCTCGTCGTGCACCCTTGGGACCCTCTCGCCCAACATGCGATCCATGGTCTCCCCACATTTTTTTGCGCTCTCCCCACATTTTTGTATGCGGTCACCCATTCTGTCCCCAACTTTACCGATTCGCTCCAATTTGCTTCCTAGCCCCCCGATTCGATTTCCCATATTACCTAACCCGTCTCTCAATTGCTCACTGGTACCCCTCGCTTCGTCCCTCATTGCTCCCATTTGGCCTTCCATTGCTCCAATTTGGCCTCCCAATCGCTGCCCCATTCTATCCATTTTTGCATCCAGTTGGGTCAGGAATAATCTGAGGTCAAACCCGATTTGCACAGCGTCCCCAGCCGCCACCGCGGACTCGACCTCCGCGGCGCCGCTATTTTGTGCACCCCCAACCTCGTGCGCGAGGGCGCCATCTTGTGCACCTGCAACTCCTGCAACCACATCCTCCTTGCTCTCCTCCTCTCTCTCCCCCATATACATTTCCCTGGGGTCCTGGGTCGACTCTACCCCCCCCCCCCCCCTTCTAACTCACCCACCGGCATCCGATCGCCTCGACTATCCATGGCATGATTTTAAAATTTAGTGGTGTTAAATAAAAAAATTTTAACCACTCGTAATTTGAGTGCGCTAAGCGCACTTCAGGTCCGAATCCCACTCCTGACTCCAATTGTTGCGGATCTCACCGTCGGCCCCTTTTCCCTTACCAAGGGGGGATTAATCCCCTTGTCTGCGACTGACCGACGTGAGTCCTGAAGCTGCCCAGTTCCCTCCAGAGAGGCAGGTGTGCAACCTCGTTCGAGACCGCGAACGATGTTATTTGCCGAGCGGATTATGAGCCGCGGCTCGAACCATTCGCAATACTACACCCGATCCTAAACGTTGGCCAAATCGTGCCACAGGTATTCAATGGGGAAATCACAAAGACGACCGGACGAGCATGAAGAAGAAGACGAAGGTAGGAAATAACAGGATTTATTAACCAATTACTATTTACACAATCAAAGAAACCGAAGGAGATGGAAAGATACGAAAATAATTTACAGAAGAAGAAGAAGACAGTGCAATCTACTTATCTATACAGTCTTACTTAAACCCCAGGATAACACAGACGAACAGACGACAGTCAGACTTACACGGGGATGATGACAGGAATGGCAGGAGGTTCGTTCTTCTGGCGAGGTTCCGTTCCGACCCACGACTCTCTCTCTCTCTCTGTCGGTGACACTGGGATTCTCCTCTCCAGTACGTCAAACCCAGCTCCAGCCTCGAACCCAGCTCAGCAGCACGCACCCCGCTCTCGTACCAGTTCTCGTACCAGCCCAGGAGCAGGTCCTCTCGCATGTCCTCTCTTTTCGCACCCATATATCAAGCGGGGTCGTGACACGCCCTCGGCCGTTTGGGTACCGCCCCCGTGCTCTGTTTTGTGGCCTTATATGGCAATGCCACGGGCTTGTTACCTTATTTGGGTATGGAGCTGAACAGTCCCGCGGCCACGGGCTTGTAGCCTTACTTGGGCATGGAGCTGAACAGCCCCCCCCCCCCCCCGTGGCGAACCATGGGCTTGTAGCCTTACTTGGGCATGGAGCTGAACAGCCCCACCCCCGTGGCGCGCCATGGGCTTGTCTCTTCTCGGCGACCCCGCCCTTCTTGTCCAAACAGAGCACGGAGCACATATTCACTATGACGGCGAAAGCCGCTTCCAAACCAGGGCCAGTTGAGAGGGCGCGCACCCCACGCTTGTCCAGCGGTTTTGCACAGAGAGGGAGAGTTTGGCTGGGAAATGCAATCCTTGAAGGGGACCTATCTTATGTAATTTGGTGCAATGCAGTCAATTAATGGGAAACAGCCTTAAACTAATACACATAATAAGGAAATAACTATTTAGAAGGGTATATGATTTTCTACGTGCATGCGATGGATTAACTAAGGGGACGACCTTTGATCTTTACACTTAACGGAGGTATTTACAAGGATCATTACACTATTTACAGAGGGTGATATTTACAACAATTACAGGATTCTCAAATCCGCAACAATATGAACCAAGACAGGGCGGTATTATCAGCTTTGCAAGTTACACTGTACTACAGGTTTTCTCATAGGTTCATGATAATTTGGAGAGTGGATGGAGGTCCCAATACCATTTATGTGTCATCAAGTCTCATAGGTTAGCAATACATGAAACTCCCATTAGCCAAAAATTCTGAATTCTAAACACCAGTTTCATTCTGACTCCTATCAGCTGTTATCAGTAATAGTAAGGGAAACATATGAAAATCTGTTAACTAAATTGTTACCAAAAAATTTCTTCACCAATATGTTTGTAAAGGTGTGTAATAACATGTGTTAAAATGTTGAAGGTCAACTCCCGTGGGAAACCCAGAAAAAAAGCTGTTGAATTCGGGTACCGAAAAATTGTTTTCGAGAATGTTAATTTTTTTAAATCGGCCCTTAAGTAACTTATGAGGGGTCAAATAAGGGTTTTTCATGATTCTGAGTTGATTGTTAACATTTATATTTCACCACAGACACTCCTTTGTGGAAAAATAATTTCTAAATATATCTCATTTTCTACTTTGCAGGACATGGAGTCTAGCAATATGGATGAAGATGTTACTCCACCTGTGCTCAATTGCTTCATCTGTGCACGCTCGGATACACCAGCTGAAAGGCTCATACAGGCAACTCCAAAGGGATACTCAACTTTATTGAAACAAGCAGAAACTGTCGAAAATGTTACTGTTGTGGAACGTATGAAGGAGGCTCAAAAGGAAGGAAAACTGAGGTACCACCAGAAGTGTAAAAATGATCTGTACAACAACTTTGTTGCAACCACCAAGAAGTCAGCTCAAGCATCAAAGGCAGAGAAAGAGTCATCAAAGTTGAAGAGAAGACGCACTACTTGTGAGTTCAGTTCATCAACTGGCTGCAGTTCTAGAAGATCACAGTCAGTTGACCTCCTGTATAAGGATGTATGCATTCTTTGCAACCAACCAGCCCAGCTCTACAAAAATAATCCAGCACAAGCTAGAAAGAAATACAGAGTGCCAGATAATTTGACTGCAGATACACTGAAGGCAAGCTTGCTGAAGACAGCACGGAGTCGCGGGGATGACTGGGGCACTGAAGTCACTGGACGCCTGGAAGGGATCAACGACTTGGTAGCAGAAGAAACACTGTACCATTTGCGATGCAAACTTATGTTTGCGAGAGGTGACAGTTTGTCCAAGACTGATGAGGAAGGAAAAAGGAAGAGAGGACAGAGGAGTATTGATGAGGAGCGAGAGGCAGTTTTTATTGAATTCTGCGAATGGTTAGACTCAGAATTAGAGCATGGGGTAATGAACATGGACCAAGTCCATGAAAAGCTGCAGGAGTTTGATCAGTCACCAGAGAAGAGCCTTTCTTATTCAAAGCATTGGCTAAAGATAAAACTTCTAGAGAAATACGAAGACACCTTGTATTTCACAACACAGGAAAGAAGGGCAGATGTACTCTGTCTCAAAGATGGCACCGACAATATTCTGCGAGTGCATCATGCTAATCTTGACCATGGAGATGAGAAGACTCAGATCATAAAGACGGCACTCAAGTTCATATCCAATGATATTGCCTTGATTGATTTAGGTCCAAAGTCATACCCCACCACACACAGTATGACTGACATCGATAGTCAGCTGACACTTGTTCCTGCAAGCCTTCAGATGTTCTTGAGACCGATTGTCAAGACAGACGAAAGAGTTGCCGTTTGGGGGCAGAATTTTATTAAGGCCTGTCGACCTCGGTCTGGAGTATTGCCACACCAAATGGGGCTTGCCATACAACTTGATCATAGATTTGGGTCAAAATGGATGCTCAACAAGTTCTACCGGCTGGGATACACTGAGTCTTACACGGAGACACAAAACTACAAATACTGCTTCCTTAATAGTAGGAGTGGAGATGATGTTCCAGATACTTCTGGCACTCTTGACACCATTGTGGAGGAAACCGATGAACAGATCAATGATGAGGTTGCGGTTGATGCTGCGCTTGAGGATCAATCAGTGATGACAGCCAAAGTGCCAGCCAGTGAAAGTGAATTGTCAAGTAATGATCAGGTGGTCTTTATGGAGGTTGGGGAAACAAACAATGCAGTCACTCAGTTTGTTGGAGACAATATAGATTTAAACATTGTTTCTATTCACGGAAACACTCCCTTTCACTCAATGGGTTGGATCGAAGTCACCTCTCCGGCACCACCTTTGCCAGATCCACAGACAACAGCAGCTTTCCCCCGGGTGAAGTTGAAGGCACTCGACAAAGCTAAGATCCTGAGAGGAACTGAAGTAAAGATTATTCCATTTACGAACAGGAAACAGATAGGAACGAACGCGATCATGTTTCTCCCCCTCGCTGAGCTTTCCTCCTCCCTGGCTCATGATCAGCCACTCCTCACTCCAGGTGACACACTCTGGGCAGCGGGGTGGGTGATCAAAGCCAACGATCCTGAGTTCCCACACTCCAACTGGAATGGCTGGATGAAGAGAATCCATGCTAATGATGCAAAGCAGAGCATACAGATCGAGTACCAGAGACTCTACCTTCAACAGAGGGTGCAGCTGCACAACATTCACTCCGTGCCTACCTGCAGACCCGGGACTGGATCCTTCTACAGAGCATGTCTCTGAACCCCAGTGACTATGGATGGACAATAGGTGTGCATGGGTATGAGCCAGTTCCAACACTGGACCCCACGGCTCCTGAGGAGCTATTGCAGTTCACGAGCTGTAATTGTCATGGAGATTGCAGCAACCGGCGATGCAGCTGCAAGAAGAATGGGGTCACGTGCATCTCGGCCTGTGGAGTCTGTAATGGCATTACATGCAGAAACTGCAGTCATGATGTTGTTGAGTCTGAAGAAGACATAGACAATGACTGTTGAAACTTCTGACATTGTGAATGAGAAATAACTCTTGAGTATTATATATGTATGTGAAATAAAAGCTACTTTGTGTGTAAATGTAAAAGTGAAAATATAAATGTTAACAATCAACTCAGAATCATGAAAAACCCTTATTTGACCCCTCATAAGTTGCTTAAGGGCCGATTAAAAAAAAAAAAAAAATTCTCGAAAATAATTTTTCTGTACCCGAATTCAACAGCTTTTTTTCTGGGTTTCCCACGGGAGTTGAACTTCAACATTTTAACACATGTTATTACACACCTTTACAAACATATTGGTGAAGAAATTTTTTGGTAACAATTTAGTTAACAGATTTGTGAAATATCTCATAAAATGCCCTTACTATAAAGTACAATGTTAAATAAGAAAAACACTGCACCCTGCCACCTTCACTTTCCGAAGGCCAGTTACCATGAGCTTGCTTAATGCCCTGAATCAATTACTGATCGCATCTACACACATTGGGAATCTCAATAAACAACGGAGCCTCTTGTGTAACCTTGGCCAAGGCAGTGTGATCAGTCACCTCTACGGTGTGTGTAGATACATTTATACAGCAGCTTGGCAATGCAAAGGAAGGATCATTTCTTATGCTTTACCACAGACATTTGTTCAGCTTCAACTATTGTTTCAAGTGAGTTTTACTGTTTTGGACTTGGTTTTAATGCTGTTTTGATTTTAATTTGTAACTATCTTTGGTACTGTGTTTAGTCATGGTTTAGTCATGCTTAGTTTAAATTTATAGAGTTTTATTTTTGTTACTGCATTTGACATAATATTTCGTGGTTTGGTTTAGCTGTGCTGATTCCATTCGTGGGTTTCGTTGTTTAAAGTTCTCAAATCGTTCTTTTCTGGCAATATTGTTGTTTTTTTTTTTTTTTTGAGGTTACTTATATACCATTGTCCCTCTTATTTCTTCCTCGCGTAATTCGATCCTCAGATGTTGAGTCTTGAGCGAGTTCCCCCAGCATTTAGTTTTATTTGGTCTATTTAAGTGTTCCATTTTTCTGGGTGGAACAATACTCTTCCCAATATTTTAGAATTGTGTACATAATTTTGTCGGTGAACTTGCAGGCAGTGGCATAAATTGTCTGTTCACACCTCGTTCACTCATGATCAGGTAAGGGAGAATATGTTGAAAAGTGCTCCATCCCAAACCAGTCTGTACCAACCCAGGCAATAGCCACTAGTTTAGGCAATAGATACACCCACAACGATTTATGACAGTGGTACCGACATTGCTGACCGTTAAACAACTAATCAGGTATGCATCGTTCAGGTGGGCTTAGTTCATTCCATTCAACTAAAATTCAATTACAAAATTGATATAATAGCTTTGTAATAACCATAAACTATATAATGTGTGCTTTGTTCTCTTTTAGGCAACAGACACAACCAAGATGGATGATGACAGCCCTAACAACATTGCTGATGGTGAACAATCTAATCAGGTATGCATCCTTGTTGAAGTGGAGGTGTACCATGACCAATGACCATGATAATCACGAAGCACCTAATTATTTAGCCATCAATGTTCTTCCACAAAGCAAACTCTGTTTATTCATTTTAATTAAAATTCGCCAACACATAAATTTAGGGCCTGCTACAAACCCATAACCTAATACTTTGTTCTATTCTAGGCTGCAGACACACCCACGATGGATGAGGGCAGCTCAACCGACATTGATAATCGTGAAGCCGATCTGGTGTGCATCATTTGTAAAGCAAGTCAAGATGAATCACTGAAGATATTCGTGGACAGAACGTGGGGTGCATTCAAGAGGGCGGCAGAGTTTAGACTTGCACTGAAGTCGGATCGCTATATAGATACAACTACAGAAGTCAATATGCAGCAACAAGCAGGTAATGCAAAGTACCACTCTAAATGCTACAGAAATTACACTGCTGTGAAAAGGCCATCAACAAATTCACAAAGCGACTCTCCCTCAAATCAACCAAAGACTCGGCGCAGAAGTTCGATGCCACCATCGGATGCGAAAGGTTTCTTGAAGGGCTCCTGCATCTTTTGTCCTGTACTGCGTAAAACCATCAACCGTAAGGTGGAGCCATTGTCAGATTGTCTTACAAAAGACGGTTGTGATAGCATATTTGCAGCAGCTCCAAGAAGTAGCAACGAGCGGGTCAAAGCTTTAGTCCATAGTGAAGTTGACCTGATCGCCAAAGAAGCCCAATATCACAAGTCATGCCGTCGGGAATTTTTCAAAGAAGTTGAGGGGGCTGTTCCAAAGAATGAAGACGTTTCGAATAGGCGACTGCATTCTACTACCTTCGGAACAATATCAGCTCTAATCGAGATGGAAGTCATTGGCAATCGCAAGGCAATGCTGTCTACTTCGATTCTTGAATTATACAAGTCTGAATTTCTAAGTGTAGGTGGGACACCAGACGAGATTGAAAGCTACACGGCACAGGCGTTGATAAAGAAGATAAAGGACAAATTTGGGGACAAAATTTCAATATCTATGTATGACCATCGAAAAGGAAATTTTGTATACAGTTCCAGTATGTCTGATGCTGATGCTAGAGCAAGCCTCCATAAGGATGATGAGAAGCACGTCCATGTGATTCGCACTGCGGCACTTCATCTTCGAGCTGCAATACAGGCAATGCCCAAATCTATAACACCGACTCCAACATCTGTAGAGACACTCAAGTCATGTTCACCTGACCTGCCAGGAGAAATGTTGCTGTTTTACAAAACACTCCTTTGTGGCCTTCGTGAACCTTCAGGTGTTGATAACAGAGAAGCAGTGAATAGAAAAGTGATAGGCATGTCATCAGATGCAGTGTATAACACATCAAGGGTACCGTGCGGCCTTGGAAACACACATTACTTGGATTGGGATTGGGGACTTTAACTGGTTCCAAATTGATCCTTCGTATCTTGAATCGTCTTGGTCACTCCCTGAGTTACGATGAAGTCAAGGCATTGGAGACGGAGTTCGCATTTTCGGTTGAGGCAAATGATCGAGATGCTCCTGATGGTGTAGACCTGAATCCTAACCAAGGCACAGGGCTCGCATGGGATAATTATGACGTTAACATGGATACTATTGATGGAAAAGATACCCTCCATGCTACGGTTGGGATCTGCTACCAGAACATGCAGGATGCCACCAACACAAATGAACCGGATGACGTAAAGAACGGGTGCTATACCCCAGACTGGTTCTTGGGACCTGCCCTGCCAGATTATCTTTTCCAGGAAGGGGAACAAGAGGAGGACAGTATAAAGGATCTCGAGAGTGACCAACAAGATATTGCTAATATGTCTGACGATGATTCAAATTCCGAAAATGCTTGGAGTGATGACTCGGAAAGTGAAACAGAGATCTAACCCTCTCAAGAATCATAAGGATTTTCTGATAGTGATCTACTCATTGGATGCATTAAGCATATATATTGTAAATTCTGTTGGAAGTCATGTAAAATAGATTTCACGTGGTATGTTAAATCTAGCCCAAATTTTGGGACCCTTTTGGGGGGGAGGGGGGGATCCGGCAGGCCTTATGTGGCAGACAATCGATAGATATATTGTACTTAATAGTAGATTGTAATTGATCATTTTGACTTGGTTGTATATTATGTGGTAGCTCCAATGTTTAATCCAGCCCAAATTTTGGGACCCTTTGAGGGTGGTCTGGGGGGGCCTATGCAGAGCCAAATTTGTCTGGCGGTGGTCACTCTGTGCTCTGTGAGATGTACCTGTTGATTTCCACTTGGTTTCATGTGGTACCCCCAATGTTTGATCCAGCCTATTATTTGGCCCCCCCCCTCTTTGGGCCCCAGGGGCCCCACGCAGCAGGGGGTCCCCGGCAGACATCCATATCTGAATATGTTAGGTTACACAATAAATGTTTCTGTACTCGGATATTGGTACCTTGTTCGTTTGACCAAAATGCTCTGGGCTGCCGGCCTATAAAGGGGAGGGGGAGGGGGGTGGGGGGGGGGGGGAGAGGATAAACTATTGGTATAATGTGTCCAATAAATAACTTGTTCAGAATTCGTCCTGCCAATAACACCAAAAGGAATCGTTTGGTGCATTGGATGAACAGACTCCGTTTTGTCCAAGTTTTCATTCCAACAAATCGCTACATTGTTTATTTTATTGTTAATGTTCTTGGTTAACAATTCATCTGTTTATATTTTATAATGTACAATAATAATTTATTTTATCTGAACAAAATAAGAAAATTATTTTTTCAAAGTTTTATTTTTATTCCTTAATTGTCACTGTTTAATATGTGATATTGATTTTGAACATTGATGGAGTTTTTCATGCTTCTTGAGAACTGTGTTGAACAAATAAATTTATCTTGAGAGTAATTCCGTGTACCTCTGAACTGGCAGATTTATGAGTGATGGTTGAAATGTTAATAATATGCATCAAAACATCCTTGTATTCAGAAACTCCTGCCAAAAAGGATGATGGGAGAGGAAGGGAAGGCTGTAGAACAACCTCAACTAAAACGGCACTCGGTAGAGTGCACACCTCCGCCAGACTGAACAGTTTATGTTTTGTATCCACTGACAGGCCAGATCTGTATTCGGACCTGAACCAAAATCTAATCAGCTTGTTCTTGTCACTTACCCAACTCATCAACCAAGTTTAGTTATCATAAGTCATCCACAACCTTTTAACATATCATGCTATATTTTGTTTTTGGCCTTATCACTCAATGGTGAAGAATCACTTGGATATTAAAAATATTATCGGATCCAGATACGGATTTTAATCAAAATTTAATCGATTCGTCCTTGCCACACATCTATCCTGTCTACCTAGTTTTGTCCAAATCGGTCAATAACGTTTTGAGATACAGTGCCTTCAGTTTTTTCACATTTTGTTGTGTTTCTGCCTAAATTAAAAATGGATTATATTGAGATTTTTTCTCACTGATCGACACAATACCTCATAAATGTTTATTTTTTTTGGAAATTCGGACCAAATAATTAAAAATTTAATCCAGAAATATCTCATTTAGATAAGTATTCAACCCCCTGAGTAAATACTTTGAAGAAGCGCCTTTGGCAGCGATTACAGCTTTGAGTCTTCTTGGCTACGTCTGTATCAGCTTTTCACATCTGGAATTGGGGAGTTTCTCCCATTCCTCCTTGCAGATTTGCTCAAGCTCTGTCAAGTTGGATGGTGAGCATCAAGTTGGATGGAACAGCAATCTTCAAGTCTTTCCATAGAATCTCAATGGGATTCAAGTCTGCGCTTTGGCTGGGCTACTCAAGGACTTTCACATTCTTGTTCTGAAGCCATTCCAGTGTTGCTTTGGCTGTATGCTTGGGGTCATTGTCCTGTTGGAAAGTAAATTTTCGCCGCAGTCTAAGGGCTTTTGCATTCTGAAGCAGGTTCTTCTGAATTATTTGCATGTATTTAGCTCCAATATTTGTTTCCAAAATCCTTACAAGTCCCTGGTCCATGCCACTGAAAAGCATCCCCATAGCATGATGCTGCCACCACCATGCTTCACAGTGGAGATGGCGTTAGATGGGTGATCTGTGCTCAGTTTCTGCCAGACGTAGCGCTTTGCATTCAGGCCAAATAGTTCAATTTTTGTCTCGTCAGACCACAGAATCATGCTCTAAATCTTTCACGTGCCTTTTTGCAAACTCCTGGCATGCTGTCATGTGCATTTTTCTCAGGAGTGGCTTCTGTTTGGCCACTCTCCCATAAAGCCTAGATTTGTGAAGTGCTGCAGAGATTGTTATCCTTCCGGCAGGTTCTCCCATCTCAGCCAAGGGACTATGTAGTTCTGTCAGAGAGTTTTTCTTGGTCATCTCCCTGACCAAAGTCCTTCTTGCCCGGTTGTTAAGTTTGGTCAGAGAGCCAGCTCTAGGAAGAGTTTGGCTAGTTCCATATTATTTCCATTTCCGAATGATGGAGCTCATTGTGCTCTTGGGAACTTTCAACACTACAAATTGTTTTATATCCTTCCCCAGATCTATGCCTCCTCACAATTCTATCTCGGAGTTCTACAGACAGTTCCTTGGACTTCATGGTAGAGTTTCTGCTCTGACATGGAGTCAACTGTGGGACCTTATATAGAAAGGTGTGTTTCTTGCTAAGTCATGTCCAATCAATTTAATTTGCTGCAGGTGGACTCCAATCAAGTTGTCGAGACATCTCAAGGATGATCAATTAAAATTGGATGCACATGAGCTCAATTTGGAGTGTCATAGCAAAGGGATTAAATACTTATTGACTCAAGACATTTCAGCTTTTCATTTTTAATTATTTTGTGAAAAATCCTAAAAAAAAAAAGAAGCACTTTGATATTATGGTTAAATTCAGTGACAAAACATCTCGATTTAATCCATCTTAAATTCAGGCTGGAACAAAATGTGAAAAAAGTCTAGGGGTGTGAAAACTTTCCGAAGGCGCTGTATCGTTATATATATGTATATATATATGTATATGTATATGTATATATATATGTATATATATATATATGTATATATATATATATATATATATATATATATATATATATATATATATATATATATGTATATATATATATATATATATATATATATATATATATATATATATATATATATATATATATTGTTGCGGATCTCGGAGTACGGCACTCCCCTTACCGAGGGGGGGTTAATCCCCTCGTCTATTAAGCTGGCCGTCCGAGTCCTGGAGCTATGACGTCATTTCCGGTCAGCGCTGAATAGGGTGGTAGGCCAATTGCTCCTATTGCCTAATTACCAGCGCCTCCCGGTAAGCGAGGAAATGAGCCCCGCCCGAGCCGTGGCTGTAATGGACACGCCGAGCGAAGCGAGCCACGACTCAGGCCGTTAACAAAGACTAGACCCGATTACAACGGTCGGCCAAATCGTGCCACGTATATCAATGGAGAAATCACTAAAGCGACCGGATGAGAGGAAACCCAAAGAATAAGAAGGAAGAACACAGGTTTATTAATTATGTACAAAACCAAAACCAAGGAAGAAATGAAAGGGAATGTACAGTGAAGAGGAAGAAGCAGTAACACAGGGCAGCCCTCATACACTCTTATATTATCACTCCCAGGATGGAACAAACACACCTACACGAAAAGGGTGGTGGTGGTGGGAAGGAAGAGAAGGGTCCGGGCAGCTGGTCGGCGTCAGTCGGCGGTGAGGTCCGGTTCCGACCTCGCGCTCCGGGCCACGCTCCGGGTGTTCACTTGTACCACGGCACGAGCGGCCGGCAGCTTCGCGTGGCGTTTAACGTGAGCGGACAATTATATCGCGGGGGGGGGAGACTGGGCTGCGGCGTACGTAATAAATTGTCCCTTAGCCTTCGGCCAGCTGTGCGCCTCCAATGGTCCGTGACAACGGCAAGCAAGGACTCCTTTCTCATCTGTTCGAGTCGTTCTCCCGGGCACCTCTCCTCTCCTCTCTTTAGGTTTGACTCCTTCTCTCTCCCTGGCTCATCCCCCGCATCTCTCGAAGTAGTCCCACACAGCCGCTTTTATTGCCCACTCGCATATCAAGCCTCCTGCCTGTTGGATCCGCCTACCAGTGAGCTGGCCTCGGCCCTGAGTGGTCGCGAGCGCTCACCGGTCCGCCCCTCGATGGGGCGTTGAGGGGCCACGCCTTCGTTCTTGGCGCTCCGCCCTTCCTCTCCAGCTTGACCGCGTGCGTAATGGCGGCTGAGCCAGGCAGCAAACGCTACTGGCAAGCAAGGGAGCCCAATTTGGAGGAAGGCTACGCCACAATATGAATTGAAAAGGGGGCCTACTCTTATTTAATTAATACAACGCAGATTCAACTATTGGGAACAAATCCTTACCTGAAACACATACTAATGAAATAACTAAAGAAGATCCTATGGTGTGCTACGTGTTGCTCGTGGCCTAACTGGGGTGCGACCTTTGACCTTTACACCAAAAATGGGAGTATTTACAGGGGATTATTTATAAGGGATTATTACAATATTTACAAACTGGAGGGTTCTAAAAACCACAACAATATGTATAATCAGTTTTAGCCCTATCACTCCACTCAGCCTGTCAGCCTGTCATCATGGGTTGACTCAGCCTGTCATCCTTCCGAGGTCGGCTAATTGAGTACCAGTTCACTGGTAATTCCCTGTTTGTCGTTAAAGGCGGCAAAAAGGGTTGGCGTCAGGAAGGGCATCCGGCCGTAAAACATTGCTTCAAAAAGGGGACCAAAAAACAACAACAACCATGGTTCCCGAAAAAGGCCAACCCCCGCTTTGCGGGGAAAAATGGCCTCTAAAGGTGTTTTTTTTTTTGTTTGTTTGTTTTTTTACTCCACTCGATAGTAAAGAATCACTTTAAAAATTATCTAATCTGGATCTGGATTGGAATCTTCATCAAAATTGAATCGATTCTTCCTTGTCAGACACCCAACCTCTCCAAATTTCACCCGAATCCATCCACAACATTTTGAGATATCCTGTTCACAAACACAGGGGTGAAAACAACCTCCACCCACCTTCGGTGTTGCAGGTAATAACAATTCAGTGACAAATGGTCTAATTTGGGACAACAACAACAAAAACAGTAAGAAATGTTTAGTTCCAGTGCAGGGTTTCTTTTGAAGCCATGTGTAGTAGATAAGTCTACATTCGGGAGTACAGTGTTAGACCTCTTTTCAAGTAATGATACAAATATTGGGGAGGGCATGAAGGCAGTAGAGCATTTGAGATCGTAGATTAAAGTTGAGATTTCAGGAAGGCAAACTTTGAGCTTTGAGGGTATGAGTTCGTATGAATGGATGCCACTGGTTGATGCCATTGACGTGCGTACGTGTGTCTGCATTTTAAAAATTCATTTTCTCAGCAACCGTTGGTCCGACTGACATGACATTCTACCATATGAGTGCCTCCTCTTGTATAATATTTATTTCTAATTATGACGTCATAGGTCACGTGGTACAGGTGCCATCTTGGACAAACGTTACACCTCCATATCTCCCAAACCGCTCAATGGAAAAAATTGAAACATGGCTCATTGTCAAGTACTCCACATGGGGAATAAGATATGATGATGTCATTTGTGCCTTCCTTATGACGTCATAATTCGACAAGTATAACGCTTGATCTGATCAGTATACAACAAACAACAACAACAGGCATTTTAAAGGCCATTTTCCCTGCAAGAGCGGGGGTTAGCCTTGCGGTCCCCATGACAATCTTCTCCATTTTTACCCTATTTTCTGCATCTCCCCTTGTTAGCCCCCTTGCCCGCATTTCTTCTTCGACCATCTTTAGCCAAGTCTTTCTCGGTCTTCCCCGTCCTCCACTTCCTTCCACATTCATTTCCATCACTCTTCTCAACCAGTCACTTTCATCCTTCCTCAACACATGACCAAACTATCTCAAACTGTTTCTCTTCACAGCATCCATCACAGGCTCTATTCCTATCATCTTTCGCAATTCATCATTTGGCTTCCTCTCTCTCAACGATACTCCACACATCCACCGAACCATTCCCATTTCCACCCTTTCCAGCCTTCGTTGCTGCTCTACGTTCATTACCCATGTCTCGCTCCCATAAATCATAACACTTTTCACACATGCAGCATACACCTTTCCCTTCAGCTTCAACGACACTCCCCTCATCATCAGCACGCCACTCAGTTCCCGAAACTTCTTCCATGCACACCTCACTCCAGCAACCGTTGCCGAGTCTGATCCACCTTCTCCATTCAGCATGTCTCTTAGGTAACAAAATGTTTTCACACCTTCCAGCTTCACGCTGTCTCCAAGATCCAACTCAACATTTCCTCCATCTGCAGCTCCCTCTGTGCACACCTTACACTTGAATGTAGCTGCCACACTGGTTAATGACCCTCGCAGACCACAACATTTTTGATGAACCCACTCAGCGCACATTGTACATTGAATTGAGTTCACTCCGACACCCTTCCTGCACATAGCACATGGCCACTTCCCAGTTCTTTCCACCTCACCACATGCTTTACCACTTGCCATCACCTTTGTTTTTCCAATATTCACCTTCAGACCTTTCGTCTCCATACATTCCTTCCACTTGTTCATCTTCTCCTTCAGTCCATCCATACTTTCTGCAATCAACACCAGATCATCTGTATACAACAACTCCCACTATGCCGGCAGCCCAGAGCATTTTGGTCAAACGAACAAGGTACCAATATCTGAGTACAGAAACATTTATTGTGTAACCTAACATATTCAGATATGGATGTCTGCTGGGGACCCCTTGCTGCGTGGGGCCCCTGGGGCCCAAAGAGGGAGGTCAAATAATGGGCTGGATCAAACATTGGAGGTACCACATGAAACCAAGTGGAAATCAACAGGTACAGAGCACAGAGTGACCACTGCCAGACAAATTTGTCTCTGCATAGGCCCCCCCCAGCCCCCCTCAAAGGGTCCAAACATTTGGGCTGGATTAAACATAGGAGGTACCACATGAAACCAAGTTAAAATGAACAATTACACTCTACTAAGTATAAAAAACCCATCGCCAGACAGCTTGTCTGCTGCATAAGGCCCGTCAGACACACCCCAAAAGTTGACCCTGGGGGCACTGTGGTAGAATTGGCCTAGAACATATATCAAAGGTACCACATGAAACCAAGTGGAAATCAACAGGTACTTCTCACAGAGCACAGAATTACCACTACCAGACAAATTTTCCTCTGCATAGAGAGTACCAGAGAATCTGAGTCTGCATTTCCAAAGAGGGCGCCACAGCATGTGTAATGAAGCACAGGTGGCAGCAGAGCTTTTAACGTCTGCTTTGAGAGTCAACAATGGTCAAGGTCATGTCTTGTTGTTAAAGATAGAAGGATCTTCTTCGAGATGAATGTAAGTAAATTGAGGCTTATGAGCTTACATGTAAAATAGAATAATGGCATAATAGATTAGGCCTACTGTTAAAAAGTCATGGAAATGCCATGGAACTGTTTCTTGTGACTCAATGTATCTGATCAGATAATGAAAGCAGGTCTACTATATAATATAGGCCTAGGCTAGGCTATGCTCAGCTAGGCATGTGCACTTTTGCACAATTAGGCTACCTGATCGACATAGGTTGTTTAATCAGTCTTGGACAAAATATTCCAGGAACACAACACTCTTTTATTCTGCTTGTGACTGAAACTCAACAGCAGCCATTTTGTAACAAACAACAAGACTAAACAATATTGTTGCGGATCTCACCGTCGGCCCCTTTTCCCCTTACCAAGGGGGGATTAATCCCCTTGTCTGCGACTGACCGACGTGAGTCCGGAAGCTGCCCAGCTCCCTCCAGAGAGGCAGGTGAGCAACCTCGTTCGAGACCGCGGACAAGATGTTATTTGCCGAGCGGATTAGCAGCCGTGGCTCGAACCATTAGCAATACTACACCCGATCCTAAACGTTGGCCAAATCGTGCCACAGGTATTCAATGGGGAAATCACAAAGACGAGCATGAAGAAGAAGACGAAGGTAGGAAATAACAGGATTTATTAACCAATTACTATTTACACAATCAAAGAAACCAAAGGAGATGGAAAGATACGAAAATAATTTACAGAAGAAGAAGAAGACACCGTGCAATTCTACTTATCTATACAGTCTTACTTAAACCCCAGGACAACACGGACGAACAGACGACAGTCAGACTTACACGGGGATGATGACAGGAATGGCAGGAGGTTCGTTCATCTGGCGAGGTTCCGTTCCGACCCACGACTCTCTCTCTCTCTCTGTCGGTGACACTGGGATTCTCCTCTCCAGTACGTCGAACCCAGCTCCAGCCTCGAACCCAGCTCAGCAGCACGCACCCCGCTCTCGTACCAGTTCTCGTACCAGCCCAGTAACAGGTCCTCTCGCATGTCCTCTCTTTTCGCACCCATCTATCAAGCGGGGTTGTGACACGCCCTCGGCAGTTTGGGTACCGCCCCCGTGCTCTGTTTTGTGGCCTTATATGGCAATGCCACGGGCTTGTTACCTTATTTGGGTATGGAGCTGAACAGCCCCGCCCCCCGTGGCGAGCCACGGGCTTGTGGCCTTACTTGGGCATGGAGCTGAACAGCCCCGCCCCCGTGGCGCGCCATGGGCTTGTCTCTTCTCGGCGACCCCGCCCTTCTTGTCCAAACAGAGCACGGAGCACATATTCGGCGAAAGCCGCTTCCAAACCAGGGCCAGTTGAGAGGGCGCGCACCCCACGCTTGTCCAGCGGTTTTGCACAGAGAGGGAGAGTTTGGCTGGGAAATGCAATCCTTGAAGGGGACCTCTCTTATGTCATTTGGTGCAATGCAGTCAAATAATGGGAAACACAGCCTTAAACTAATACACATAATAAGGAAATAACTATTTAGAAGGGTATATGATTTTCTACGTGCATGCGATGGATTAACTAAGGGGACGACCTTTGATCTTTACACTTAACGGAGGTATTTACAAGGATCATTACACTATTTACAGAGGGTGATATTTACAACAATTACAGGATTCTCAAATCCGCAACACTGCACCCTCATCTCCCAGGCACGTCCCGGGCCTATGAAACTTTAACTTAGTGTGGCACGTAGGTGTAATTCCCTCTACAATTAACCTGACCCTGAGTGCGACAGTTTTAAAACACAAATAAGTATGTCCCTCTGCTGCACTGCACCCTGCCTAACAGATTCACGCCCACAGGATAACCGAATTGCGGAATGGTTTTCAAACTAAACATGAACGGTGGGGAGCATTATTTACAAGTGACGCTGATTGTATTTACACTGCAACCCAGGACCTGCTATTGTTCTTTTGGGGGGGGGGGGGGGGGGACAGCCTGTGTTGCATCGACGCACCAGCACCAACACAGAGCACCATAAAGCACCAAAACGCACCGCAGTGCACAGTCACCATAGTAAAAAAAAACAAAAAAAAATGATGCTGGTCTTCCTCTTCGGCTCCCTCTGCTGGCCGTTGTCGTTCTTGATGTTGTCTTTCTTGTTCTTCTTGCTGGCGGCCTATTTGGACATAATGATAAAAAGCACAAAACGTGTCAATTTTTATTTATGGCCCACAGGGGCCGACTATGGGTGGTTCACCTGTGGGCTTGGTGCCACCTCACCGGGTCCGCAAGCAAGATCTTGGGCCATCGTGGCCGGTCCCAGCAGAGGGGCCATGCCCCAACCCGTGGGGTCCATGAGTGGTGCTCAGCCACAGACATGTGGTCCATACGTGGTGCGTGGATGCAGGCAGCTGGTTGCGAGGATTCGGGCACACCGACGCGCCCCCCCCCCCCCCCCCCCGCACGCTCCCCTTAGTGCCCAGAGAGCACGATCCATGGGTCGGGGAAGGAAGACAGAGAGGGCAGGTTAGCGAGGGCAAGGGCGCAAGGTTACACATCAAACAAGGCAATGCAGAATGAGGTGCATCTGGAGACTGAGCGGAGAAAAGCTCCTCCCTACGTACGCCCCCCACATGTGACCTACACTGCCCCCCTTGCCCCTCCCCGTATTTACAAAAACCTACACATTTACAAAGCCGTCACTACGTCTCGTCCTCACTATATTTCCCCTATACCAAATTCGTCACAATCCCATTAATCCAAAATTTGCCATCATCAATCCTCATAAGGAGGGAGAGATGGAACATCAGCACAATGTCACACCCACGTCATGATGCGTATCACATTCCAAACATTTGCACAAAAAAAAAAAAAAAAACATGGCATGGTGTGTGGCGTTCTGTCACCTCAGGTGAGTGGATGTAGATGGTGCGAGGAGATTCTTTATCCTAACTATCCTCTAAATGACTTTAATACACTTTACACTACCCGGGGTCTTTCCCTGCCAATCCATTGGCCATCTTACACTCTATGCCGTATTAAGAACCAAATTCCCATTGACCAAACTGTGGTGCTTCATCAATTTGGGGTCTCACTCCCCCGATTCAACTCCCTGTGCCTTTGCACAATTTCAGGACTGGGTCGTGTGGCTCTCCCAGCAGGTCTACCCACCTGCACACCTCCACCACTGCAGTTGCCTCCGAGCTTACCTGCTCCTTACCCTAACCTATCTACCTGGGGAAGGCCCTCTGGCGCTCTCCCCACTCGGTGCCCTCTCTGGCACTGGGCTACCCGGGTCCGTCCTCCGGATCCTCGGGCCCCATCCACAACAACTCTACCGGCTCCCAGAGCCCACCTGCGGCCTCACCTGGCCGACATCCTAACAGTGGCGGAGTGCCCATTTAACTACACACACTAGCAGGCCACACGCCCAGCCATTTCCACGTCACTAATGCACCCATCCAAACACCATTCTTCCACCACGCACCACAGATGCCAATATCCAACCACAATTTACCTACTAGTCAGGTTCACGATGTTTTTTCGCTCAAAATTTTGGTAGATTTGCAAAACTATACATTTTTGGAATATTCAGAGCATGAGGAATCCAAAAATTAATGTTTACATTTGCATAGACACCTTTGCGAAAATGACACTCAGGACAGTGATGAATAATAATAATAATAATTCATTTATTTTGTATAGCGCTTTTCCAGAAGCCCAAAGGCGCTTTGACAGAGTGGAAAACATAATGCATAACAATACATGAAAACAACAATTGCAAAAAGACAAGAATCAAGAAAACAAACAGCAGCGATATACGGCATATATATAAGACAAGAATCAAAAAGACAAGACAAGAATCAATAGGGAAATATTTAAAGCAAAAGGAGGGAGAAGGAGAAGAGATAGTCAGGGGTTAAATGCTGTGGGTTGAATGTTGAATGCAGCGTTGAACAGGTGGGTCTTTAGTGATGTTTTGAATGTGGTGAGTGAGGAGGAGTCTCTGATGGTGTGAGGTAGTGAGTTCCAGAGGGTGGGAGCAGCGATGGAGAAGGCCCTGTCCCCCCAGGATCTGAATTTGGTCCGGATGGAGGGGGTCAGGAGGTTGGTACCAGCAGAGCGGAGGTTGCGGGTGGGAGTGTGTCTGGAGAGGAGGTCAGCCAGGTAGGATGGGGCCAGGTTATGGAGGGCTTTGTATGTCAAGAGGAGGATTTTGTACTGGATTCTCTGGGGGATGGGGAGCCAGTGAAGCTTGTAAAGGACGGGGGTGATGTGGTCACGGGTCCGGGAATGGGTGAGTAGACGGGCAGCGGAGTTCTGAATGTATTGGAGTTTATTGGTGATTTTTGAGGGTGAACCATAGAGGAGGCTATTGCAGTAGTCCAGACGGGAGGTGATGAAGGCGTGGATGAGGGTTTCTGCAGCCGTGGAGGAGAGGGATGAGCGGAGACGGGCAATGTTTTTCAGGTGAAAGAAGGCTGACTTTGTGATCTGTTTAGTGTATTTGTCGAAGGAAAGGGTTTGGTCAAAGATGACGCCAAGATTCCGGATGTGAGGGGAGGTGGATACTGGGATACCGTCGATGTTGAGGGCAAAGTTATGGGTGGATTTTGTGAGCGTTTTTGGGCCAATGATGATTATTTCAGATTTATCACAGTTAAGCTTGAGGAAGTTGATTTGAAGCCAGGATTTTATTTCAGTGATGCAGTTTGTCAGGATAGAGTGGGTGTCGGTGGAGACGGACTTGGTGGAGATGAAAAGCTGGATGTCATCGGCGAAGCAGTGGAATTGGAGACCATGACGGCGGATTAAGTGACCGAGCGGGGACAGGTAAAGGATGAAGAGGAGGGGGCCAAGAACTGAACCTTGGGGGACACCTTGGGGGAGGGGAGCAGTGGGGGATTTGCAGTTATTGATGGAGATGAACTGGCATCTGTCAGAGAGGTATGATTTAATCCAAGAGAGGGCAGTGCCGGTGACGTTAAAGGTGGATTCAAGTCGGGTGAGGAGGATAGTGTGATCGATGGTGTCAAAGGCAGCGCTGAGGTCGAGGAGGACGAGAATGTTGAGGTTGCCAGCGTCAGAGGAGAGGAGAAGGTCGTTGGTGATTTTGAGGAGAGCAGTTTCAGTACTGTGGTTGGAGCGGAATCCGGATTGGAATGTTTCATACAAGTTATTGGCAGAGAGATGATGTTTGAGTTGAGTGGCTACAGCGCGTTCCAAAACTTTTGACAGAAAGGGTAGGTTGGAGATGGGTCTGAAGTTGTTTAGGGTGTCAGGGTTTAGACCAGGTTTTTTTAGAATGGGGGTAACAGCAGCAATTTTGAGGGAAGGTGGGACGATGCCTGTAGACAGGGAGGAGTTTATTGTTGCAATGATAAGTGGAGAGAGAGCAGGGAGGGAGGCTTTGACAAAGCTGGAGGGGATGGGGTCAAGAGTGCAGGTGGCAGTTTTCATTCCTATGAGGAGTTCAGAGAGGTCAGTAGGAGAGATTGGGGAGAACCGAGACAGGGGATGGCAGGACAAGGGGGGGCAGGTGGTTGGAGGGGGAGCGGGTGCGGCGGTGGTCAAGCTGTTGTAGATGTTGTCAATTTTGCGTTGGAAGAAAGAGAGGAAGGAGATGCAGTTGTCTACTGTGAATGACTGGGTGGTGGTGTTCAGGGGGCGGAGGAGTTTGTTTATTGTCGAGAAGAGTGCTTTTGGGTTTCCGGAGCCAGAGTGGATAATTTGAGAGTAGTAGGCAGAGCGGGCGCGGGAGAGGGCATCTTTGTAGTGTTGTATGTGGTCCTTGTAGGCTTGGGAGTGAACTGTGAGACCCGTTTTATTGCGGAGTCTTTCAAGTTAAAGATCTGTAATCTGTAATGAAGATCTGTAAAAGCATATTCCTGAACGGTATAGACCTCGTAGATCCTGTGTATAGGACTTATAGTTCAATCTGATACTACCTATAACTTCCTATAACAACCTATAACTTCAAAGGACTTGCAATATCATGTATTATGTAATACAGTTGTATCACAAATATAAAGACAATGGTTTTCAATTACCTTTGTTTGTTGCTTTTCTATAATCCTGAGCACTATTTTGAGGCCTTTATTGGATTCCTTGACCCAGAAAACATAGGATTAGCATATTTAATTAAGTCTCGAGGTTGACTAGAAGCCAAGATCGCGCAAAATATGTATTTTATGGCGGCCATTTTCAAAATCCAAAATGGCGGCCATGCAGGTGTCTGTGCAAATGCCAACATTGATTTTCAGATTCTCCATGCTCTGAAGATTCCAAAAATGTACAGGTTTGCTAATCCCAAAATTTTGAAAGAAATTATATTTGTTAACATAGTGAACCTGACTATCTTCATCACTGTCCTGAGTGTCATTTTCGCAAAGGTGTCTACGCAAATGTAAACATTCATTTTTGGATTCCTCATGCTCTGAATATTCCAAAAATGTATAGTTTTGCTAATCTACCAAAATTTTGAACGAAATTATATTTGTTAACATAGTGAACCTGACTATACTCCCTCTACCTAACTCTTAAACTACCCTCCCCGGGTATTCGTGATAGGGGTCCACTTTTCCCCCATTCACACCTTCGCACCATCCACCCCACTCCACAGTTTCCACCATACTCCCTCCACACCATCCATTCCATACTCCATGTATTCCACACACCTGTTCATTTGTACACCTGTGCAATCACACCTGGTGCCACCTGCACCCTCCTTCCTCCCAGGCTTCTTCAATCATTCAATACAATGCACAACCACAATTGTTCCTCATGCACTGCTCCATACACTTCCACGCTCAATACAACTCACAATCACCTCACTCACTCATACACTGCTCCATACACTTTCGATTCTCAAACACACGGCATCATCTGATCTACCTGGTTTCCTTCTAACTTGGTGCTCCCCGTCTTCCCTTTAAACTAAGCACATACCACGTCGTTATCATCCATTCTAACCTCTCTATGTCCCCGACTACCTGTCCAATGTCGCTACTTACCTCTACCGTTACCTATGGTCAATCTTCTCTAGATCCCGAACATTTTATCCTAACCCTTCCGGGCTAGTTTTCACTGCCAAACCCCATAAACCTATAGCTCATGTGCCCCATGGTGTGAGGGATGGTGGATTTGCCATCCCTCCACATCGGGCATCTCCCACTATAAATTTTGCCCATCCAATTTCCTGCAAATCAAAATTTGCCAATCACTGCCAATCATTCTACCAATCATTTGCCAATCATCAAATTTTGCCAATCACTTCTGCCAATCCTATTCACTATTCTAAATTTCGGATCAAAACACTATTATCACCACAGTCCGCTATATCTGAGCCTCGGTGCGTCGGTACATCATTAAAACTCGGCTTCGCAAAGCCGAGCAATGAATTCGGGTGGTTTGGTCGCCTGCAGGTTGAATCCATCCGGCATTCGGTTCAGGGGAGGGGGTTTGGTCGGGCCGAGATTCCACGCACCATCTCGGCGCGGATCCTTGCGGCCTCCGGCCCGATGGCTCAATCTCGCCCAGTCGGAACCCCGTCCCCGCCACAAGGGGGCACCGTTCCGATCCGTCCTACCTGTCCTTGAACCGGACCGGTCGCCTTGCCCTGCAAAGCCCGGACTCGACCGTGCGGGGCGGGGCCAGGCCCGAATCGGGCGCGACGCTTCGAAGAGAAGCGATGCAGCACCGACCCGCGCCGAGCCTCGCATCCAACAAAGCGCACCGCGCCCCGAGTGCTCGCATCGGCTATCCGTCGCCCTAAACGCTGCCCCGTTTAACGTCGATGCCTCACTCGCATACGCGACCCTTTTCACACTCACCAAACCCGGCGCCTCCAGTGCATCCCACACACTCCGTCCATTCCACCACCGCACTCCCTGTTACACACCACACCTCTCGCGCACACTCGCCGTTCGCACACTTCCTTAACACACCTCGCGCACCGTCTTGCGCACTCTCCCTCGGTACGTACTCCGTACCACTCATGGGGGTGCACTCTTGCATCCACCCACTCACGCGCTTCAATGGGCTCCCCCACACCCGCACCACAACCAACCCAGGTGTGCTTTCTCGCACACTCGCCGTCCATCCCAAACGTGCATCCTCGCACCCGCTCCTCCACCAACTCACTCTCCGGGTCACTCTCAGCCTCGCACGTACACTCCGTATCGCTCTCACTCTCTGTGTCACACTCCGTACACTCTGACGTGCATTCCACGCTCGCACTCGGTTTTACTCCCACACTTTATAACACGCTCATTCCCCGATGCACGCTTTTTTTCCACAAGCGCGCCATTCTTTCGTACACCACGCCCCTCGGACCTCCCACAAACGCCCGGGTGCCATATCGACCCCAATCGCGCAACAATTCTCTTCGCGCCAAACACTCTGCCGAAAAACCTCTTAGCACCATATACAGCGCGACTCACCTTTGGGATCCTCTTCTCCACGCGCACCTGCAAATCTTTATAAGGATTAGCAAGTACGGCATCAGGATGTGAACACGGACTTTGCACATAATCCATTCCTTCCTCCAATTCCCGGACTACCTCCGTCGTCTTTTCAATTTCAACAATACCCATTATTTCTTTATTCACCTCGACGACCGTTGGCTTTAATAAAATTCCCTCTACCTCAGCGGTCGCCGGCTTTTCCATACCCCGGGTCGCGATGTCTACCCCAGTCCAGTTACCTGTGCTTTTCTCCACTTCGCTCAACCAGCGCTTCTCGACCCGCTTTACCTCGTCGTGCACCCTTGGGACCCTCTCGCCCAACATGCGATCCATGGTCTCCCCACATTTTTGTGCGCTCTCCCCACATTTTTGTATGCGGTCACCCATTCTGTCCCCAACTTTACCGATTCGCTCCAATTTGCTTCCTAGCCCCCCGATTCGATTTCCCATATTACCTAACCCGTCTCTCAATTGCTCACTGGTACCCCTCGCTTCGTCCCTCATTGCTCCCATTTGGCCTTCCATTGCTCCAATTTGGCCTCCCAATCGCTGCCCCATTCTATCCATTTTTGCATCCAGTTGGGTCAGGAATAATCTGAGGTCAAACCCGATTTGCACAGCGTCCCCAGCCGCCACCGCGGACTCGACCTCCGCGCCGCCGCCATTTTGTGCACCCCCAACCTCGTGCGCGAGGGCGCCATCTTGTGCACCTGCAACCCCCGCAACCACATCCTCCTTGCTCTCCTCCTCTCTCTCCCCCATATACATTTCCCTGGGGTCCTGGGTCGACTCTACCCCCCCCCCCCCTTCTAACTCACCCACCGGCATCCGATCGCCTTGACTATCCATGGCATGATTTTAAAATTTAGTGGTGTTAAATAAAAAAAATTTTACCACTCGTAATTTGAGTGCGCTAAGCGCACTTCAGGTCCGAATCCCACTCCTGACTCCAATTGTTGCGGATCTCACCGTCGGCCCCTTTTCCCTTACCAAGGGGGGATTAATCCCCTTGTCTGCGACTGACCGACGTGAGTCCTGAAGCTGCCCAGTTCCCTCCAGAGAGGCAGGTGTGCAACCTCGTTCGAGACCGCGAACGATGTTATTTGCCGAGCGGATTATGAGCCGCGGCTCGAACCATTAGCAATACTACACCCGATCCTAAACGTTGGCCAAATCGTGCCACAGGTATTCAATGGGGAAATCACAAAGACGACCGGACAAGCATGAAGAAGAAGACGAAGGTAGGAAATAACAGGATTTATTAACCAATTACTATTTACACAATCAAAGAAACCGAAGGAGATGGAAAGATACGAAAATAATTTACAGAAGAAGAAGAAGACAGTGCAATCTACTTATCTATACAGTCTTACTTAAACCCCAGGATAACACGGACGAACAGACGACAGTCAGACTTACACGGGGATGATGACAGGAATGGCAGGAGGTTCGTTCTTCTGGCGAGGTTCCGTTCCGACCCACGACTCTCTCTCTCTCTCTCTGTCGGTGACACTGGGATTCTCCTCTCCAGTACGTCGAACCCAGCTCCAGCCTCGAACCCAGCTCAGCAGCACGCACCCCGCTCTCGTACCAGTTCTCGTACCAGCCCAGGAGCAGGTCCTCTCGCATGTCCTCTCTTTTCGCACCCATATATAAAGCGGGGTCGTGACACGCCCTCGGCCGTTTGGGTACCGCCCCCGTGCTCTGTTTTGTGGCCTTATATGGCAATGCCACGGGCTTGTTACCTTATTTGGGTATGGAGCTGAACAGTCCCGCGGCCACGGGCTTGTAGCCTTACTTGGGCATGGAGCTGAACAGCCCCGCCCCCCCCCCCCCGTGGCGAACCATGGGCTTGTAGCCTTACTTGGGCATGGAGCTGAACAGCCCCACCCCCGTGGCGCGCCATGGGCTTGTCTCTTCTCGGCGACCCCGCCCTTCTTGTCCAAACAGAGCACGGAGCACATATTCACTATGACGGCGAAAGCCGCTTCCAAACCAGGGCCAGTTGAGAGGGCGCGCACCCCACGCTTGTCCAGCGGTTTTGCACAGAGAGGGAGAGTTTGGCTGGGAAATGCAATCCTTGAAGGGGACCTATCTTATGTAATTTGGTGCAATGCAGTCAATTAATGGGAAACAGCCTTAAACTAATACACATAATAAGGAAATAACTATTTAGAAGGGTATATGATTTTCTACGTGCATGCGATGGATTAACTAAGGGGACGACCTTTGATCTTTACACTTAACGGAGGTATTTACAAGGATCATTACACTATTTACAGAGGGTGATATTTACAACAATTACAGGATTCTCAAATCCGCAACAATATGAACCAAGACAGGGCGGTATTATCAGCTTTGCAAGTTACACTGTACTACAGGTTTTCTCATAGGTTCATGATAATTTGGAGAGTGGATGGAGGTCCCAATACCATTTATGTGTCATCAAGTCTCATAGGTTAGCAATACATGAAACTCCTATTAGCCAAAAATTCTGAATTCTAAACACCAGTTTCATTCTGACTCCTATCAGCTGTTATCAGTAATAGTAAGGGAAACATATGAAAATCTGTTAACTAAATTGTTACCAAAATATTTCTTCACCAATATGTTTGTAAAGGTGTGTAATAACATGTGTTAAAATGTTGAAGGTCAACTCCCGTGGGAAACCCAGAAAAAAAGGTGTTGAATTCGGGTACCGAAAAATTATTTTCGAGAATTTTTATTTTTTTTTATCGGCCCTTAAGTAACTTATGAGGGGTCAAATAAGGGTTTTTCATGATTCTGAGTTGATTGTTAACATTTATATTTCACCACAGGCACTCCTTTGTGGAAAAATAATTTCTAAATATATCTCATTTTCTACTTTGCAGGACATGGAGTCTAGCAATATGGATGAAGACGTTACTCCACCTGTGCTCAATTGCTTCATCTGTGCACGCTCGGATACACCAGCTGAAAGGCTCATACAGGCAACTCCAAAGGGATACTCAACTTTATTGAAACAAGCAGAAACTGTCGAAAATGTTACTGTTGTGGAACGTATGAAGGAGGCTCAAAAGGAAGGAAAACTGAGGTACCACCAGAAGTGTAAAAATGATCTGTACAACAACTTTGTTGCAACCACCAAGAAGTCAGCTCAAGCATCAAAGGCAGAGAAAGAGTCATCAAAGTTGAAGAGAAGACGCACTACTTGTGAGTTCAGTTCATCAACTGGCTGCAGTTCTAGAAGATCACAGTCAGTTGACCTCCTGTATAAGGATGTATGCATTCTTTGCAACCAACCAGCCCAGCTCTACAAAAATAATCCAGCACAAGCTAGAAAGAAATACAGAGTGCCAGATAATTTGACTGCAGATACACTGAAGGCAAGCTTGCGGAAGACAGCACGGAGTCGCGGGGATGACTGGGGCACTGAAGTCACTGGACGCCTGGAAGGGATCAACGACTTGGTAGCAGAAGAAACACTGTACCATTTGCGATGCAAACTTATGTTTGCGAGAGGTGACAGTTTGTCCAAGACTGATGAGGAAGGAAAAAGGAAGAGAGGACAGAGGAGTATTGATGAGGAGCGAGAGGCAGTTTTTATTGAATTCTGCAAATGGTTAGACTCAGAATTAGAGCATGGGGTAATGAACATGGACCAAGTCCATGAAAAGCTGCAGGAGTTTGATCAGTCACCAGAGAAGAGCCTTTCTTATTCAAAGCATTGGCTAAAGATAAAACTTCTAGAGAAATACGAAGACACCTTGTATTTCACAACACAGGAAAGAAGGGCAGATGTACTCTGTCTCAAAGATGGCACCGACAATATTCTGCGAGCGCATCATGCTAATCTTGACCATGGAGATGAGAAGACTCAGATCATAAAGACGGCACTCAAGTTCATATCCAATGATATTGCCTTGATTGATTTAGGTCCAAAGTCATACCCCACCACACACAGTATGACTGACATCGATAGTCAGCTGACACTTGTTCCTGCAAGCCTTCAGATGTTCTTGAGATCGATTGTCAAGACAGACGAAAGAGTTGCCGTTTGGGGGCAGAATTTTATTAAGGCCTGTCGACCTCGGTCTGGAGTATTGCCACACCAAATGGGGCTTGCCATACAACTTGATCATAGATTTGGGTCAAAATGGATGCTCAACAAGTTCCACCGGCTGGGATACACTGAGTCTTACACGGAGACACAAAACTACAAATACTGCTTCCTTAATAGTAGGAGTGGAGATGATGTTCCAGATACTTCTGGCACTCTTGACACCATTGTGGAGGAAACCGATGAACAGATCAATGATGAGGTTGCGGTTGATGCTGCGCTTGAGGATCAATCAGTGATGACAGCCAAAGTGCCAGCCAGTGAAAGTGAATTGTCAAGTAATGATCAGGTGGTCTTTATGGAGGTTGGGGAAACAAACAATGCAGTCACTCAGTTTGTTGGAGACAATATAGATTTAAACATTGTCTCTATTCACGGAAACACTCCCTTTCACTCAATGGGTTGGATCGAAGTCACCTCTCCGGCACCACCTTTGCCAGATCCACAGACAACAGCAGCTTTCCCCCGGGTGAAGTTGAAGGCACTCGACAAAGCTAAGATCCTGAGAGGAACTGAAGTAAAGATTATTCCATTTACGAACAGGAAACAGATAGGAACGAACGCGATCATGTTTCTCCCCCTCGCTGAGCTTTCCTCCTCCCTGGCTCATGATCAGCCACTCCTCACTCCAGGTGACACACTCTGGGCAGCGGGGTGGGTGATCAAAGCCAACGATCCTGAGTTCCCACACTCCAACTGGAATGGCTGGATGAAGAGAATCCATGCTAATGATGCAAAGCAGAGCACACAGATCGAGTACCAGAGACTCTACCTTCAACAGAGGGTGCAGCTGCACAACATTCACTCCGTGCCTACCTGCAGACCCGGGACTGGATCCTTCTACAGAGCATGTCTCTGAACCCCAGTGACTATGGATGGACAATAGGTGTGCATGGGTATGAGCCAGTTCCAACACTGGACCCCACGGCTCCTGAGGAGCTATTGCAGTTCACGAGCTGTAATTGTCATGGAGATTGCAGCAACCGGCGATGCAGCTGCAAGAAGAATGGGGTCACGTGCATCTCGGCCTGTGGAGTCTGTAATGGCATTACATGCAGAAACTGCAGTCATGATGTTGTTGAGTCTGAAGAAGACATAGACAATGACTGTTGAAACTTCTGACATTGTGAATGAGAAATAACTCTTGAGTATTATATATGTATGTGAAATAAAAGCTACTTTGTGTGTAAATGTAAAAGTGAAAATATAAATGTTAACAATCAACTCAGAATCATGAAAAACCCTTATTTGACCCCTCATAAGTTGCTTAAGGGCCGATTAAAAAAAATAAAAATTCTCGAAAATAATTTTTCGGTACCCGAATTCAACAGCTTTTTTTCTGGGTTTCCCACGGGAGTTGAACTTCAACATTTTAACACATGTTATTACACACCTTTACAAACATATTGGTGAAGAAATTTTTTGGTAACAATTTAGTTAACAGATTTGTGAAATATCTCATAAAATGCCCTTACTATAAAGTACAATGTTAAATAAGAAAAACACTGCACCCTGCCACCTTCACTTTCCGAAGGCCAGTTACCATGAGCTTGCTTAATGCCCTGAATCAATTACTGATCGCATCTACACACATTGGGAATCTCAATAAACAACGGAGCCTCTTGTGTAACCTTGGCCAAGGCAGTGTGATCAGTCACCTCTACGGTGTGTGTAGATACATTTATACAGCAGCTTGGCAATGCAAAGGAAGGATCATTTCTTATGCTTTACCACAGACATTTGTTCAGCTTCAACTATTGTTTCAAGTGAGTTTTACTGTTTTGGACTTGGTTTTAATGCTGTTTTGATTTTAATTTGTAACTATCTTTGGTACTGTGTTTAGTCATGGTTTAGTCATGCTTAGTTTAAATTTATAGAGTTTTATTTTTGTTACTGCATTTGACATAATATTTCGTGGTTTGGTTTAGCTGTGCTGATTCCATTCGTGGGTTTCGTTGTTTAAAGTTCTCAAATCGTTCTTTTCTGGCAATATTGTTGTTTTTTTTTTTGTTTTTGAGGTTACTTATATACCATTGTCCCTCTTATTTCTTCCTCGCGTAATTCGATCCTCAGATGTTGAGTCTTGAGCGAGTTCCCCCAGCATTTAGTTTTATTTGGTCTATTTAAGTGTTCCATTTTTCTGGGTGGAACAATACTCTTCCCAATATTTTAGAATTGTGTACATAATTTTGTCGGTGAACTTGCAGGCAGTGGCATAAATTGTCTGTTCACACCTCGTTCACTCATGATCAGGTAAGGGAGAATATGTTGAAAAGTGCTCCATCCCAAACCAGTCTGTACCAACCCAGGCAATAGCCACTAGTTTAGGCAATAGATACACCCACAACGATTTATGACAGTGGTACCGACATTGCTGACCGTTAAACAACTAATCAGGTATGCATCGTTCAGGTGGGCTTAGTTCATTCCATTCAACTAAAATTCAATTACAAAATTGATATAATAGCTTTGTAATAACCATAAACTATATAATGTGTGCTTTGTTCTCTTTTAGGCAACAGACACAACCAAGATGGATGATGACAGCCCTAACAACATTGCTGATGGTGAACAATCTAATCAGGTATGCATCCTTGTTGAAGTGGAGGTGTACCATGACCAATGACCATGATAATCACGAAGCACCTAATTATTTAGCCATCAATGTTCTTCCACAAAGCAAACTCTGTTTATTCATTTTAATTAAAATTCGCCAACACATAAATTTAGGGCCTGCTACAAACCCATAACCTAATACTTTGTTCTATTCTAGGCTGCAGACACACCCACGATGGATGAGGGCAGCTCAACCGACATTGATAATCGTGAAGCCGATCTGGTGTGCATCATTTGTAAAGCAAGTCAAGATGAATCACTGAAGATATTCGTGGACAGAACGTGGGGTGCATTCAAGAGGGCGGCAGAGTTTAGACTTGCACTGAAGTCGGATCGCTATATAGATACAACTACAGAAGTCAATATGCAGCAACAAGCAGGTAATGCAAAGTACCACTCTAAATGCTACAGAAATTACACTGCTGTGAAAAGGCCATCAACAAATTCACAAAGCGACTCTCCCTCAAATCAACCAAAGACTCGGCGCAGAAGTTCGATGCCACCATCGGATGCGAAAGGTTTCTTGAAGGGCTCCTGCATCTTTTGTCCTGTACTGCGTAAAACCATCAACCGTAAGGTGGAGCCATTGTCAGATTGTCTTACAAAAGACGGTTGTGATAGCATATTTGCAGCAGCTCCAAGAAGTAGCAACGAGCGGGTCAAAGCTTTAGTCCATAGTGAAGTTGACCTGATCGCCAAAGAAGCCCAATATCACAAGTCATGCCGTCGGGAATTTTTCAAAGAAGTTGAGGGGGCTGTTCCAAAGAATGAAGACGTTTCGAATAGGCGACTGCATTCTACTACCTTCGGAACAATATCAGCTCTAATCGAGATGGAAGTCATTGGCAATCGCAAGGCAATGCTGTCTACTTCGATTCTTGAATTATACAAGTCTGAATTTCTAAGTGCAGGTGGGACACCAGACGAGATTGAAAGCTACACGGCACAGGCGTTGATAAAGAAGATAAAGGACAAATTTGGGGACAAAATTTCAGTATCTATGTATGACCATCGAAAAGGAAATTTTGTATACAGTTCCAGTATGTCTGATGCTGATGCTAGAGCAAGCCTCCATAAGGATGATGAGAAGCACGTCCATGTGATTCGCACTGCGGCACTTCATCTTCGAGCTGCAATACAGGCAATGCCCAAATCTATAACACCGACTCCAACATCTGTAGAGACACTCAAGTCATGTTCACCTGACCTGCCAGGAGAAATGTTGCTGTTTTACAAAACACTCCTTTGTGGCCTTCGTGAACCTTCAGGTGTTGATAACAGAGAAGCAGTGAATAGAAAAGTGATAGGCATGTCATCAGATGCAGTGTATAACACATCAAGGGTACCGTGCGGCCTTGGAAACACACATTACTTGGATTGGGATTGGGGACTTTAACTGGTTCCAAATTGATCCTTCGTATCTTGAATCGTCTTGGTCACTCCCTGAGTTACGATGAAGTCAAGGCATTGGAGACGGAGTTCGCATTTTCGGTTGAGGCAAATGATCGAGATGCTCCTGATGGTGTAGACCTGAATCCTAACCAAGGCACAGGGCTCGCATGGGATAATTATGACGTTAACATGGATACTATTGATGGAAAAGATACCCTCCATGCTACGGTTGGGATCTGCTACCAGAACATGCAGGATGCCACCAACACAAATGAACCGGATGACGTAAAGAACGGGTGCTATACCCCAGACTGGTTCTTGGGACCTGCCCTGCCAGATTATCTTTTCCAGGAAGGGGAACAAGAGGAGGACAGTATAAAGGATCTCGAGAGTGACCAACAAGATATTGCTAATATGTCTGACGATGATTCAAATTCCGAAAATGCTTGGAGTGATGACTCGGAAAGTGAAACAGAGATCTAACCCTCTCAAGAATCATAAGGATTTTCTGATAGTGATCTACTCATTGGATGCATTAAGCATATATATTGTAAATTCTGTTGGAAGTCATGTAAAATAGATTTCACGTGGTATGTTAAATCTAGCCCAAATTTTGGGACCCTTTTGGGGGGGAGGGGGGGATCCGGCAGGCCTTATGTGGCAGACAATCGATAGATATATTGTACTTAATAGTAGATTGTAATTGATCATTTTGACTTGGTTGTATATTATGTGGTAGCTCCAATGTTTAATCCAGCCCAAATTTTGGGACCCTTTGAGGGTGGTCTGGGGGGGCCTATGCAGAGCCAAATTTGTCTGGCGGTGGTCACTCTGTGCTCTGTGAGATGTACCTGTTGATTTCCACTTGGTTTCATGTGGTACCCCCAATGTTTGATCCAGCCCATTATTTGGCCCCCCCCTCTTTGGGCCCCAGGGGCCCCACGCAGCAGGGGGTCCCCGGCAGACATCCATATCTGAATATGTTAGGTTACACAATAAATGTTTCTGTACTCGGATATTGGTACCTTGTTCGTTTGACCAAAATGCTCTGGGCTGCCGGCCTATAAAGGGGAGGGGGAGGGGGGTGGGGGGGGGGGGGGGGGGGGGGAGAGGATAAACTATTGGTATAATGTGTCCAATAAATAACTTGTTCAGAATTCGTCCTGCCAATAACACCAAAAGGAATCGTTTGGTGCATTGGATGAACAGACTCCGTTTTGTCCAAGTTTTCATTCCAACAAATCGCTACATTGTTTATTTTATTGTTAATGTTCTTGGTTAACAATTCATCTGTTTATATTTTATAATGTACAATAATAATTTTTTTTATCTGAACAAAATAAGAAAATTATTTTTTCAAAGTTTTATTTTTATTCCTTAATTGTCACTGTTTAATATGTGATATTGATTTTGAACATTGATGGAGTTTTTCATGCTTCTTGAGAACTGTGTTGAACAAATAAATTTATCTTGAGAGTAATTCCGTGTACCTCTGAACTGGCAGATTTATGAGTGATGGTTGAAATGTTAATAATATGCATCAAAACATCCTTGTATTCAGAAACTCCTGCCAAAAAGGATGATGGGAGAGGAAGGGAAGGCTGTAGAACAACCTCAACTAAAACGGCACTCGGTAGAGTGCACACCTCCGCCAGACTGAACAGTTTATGTTTTGTATCCACTGACAGGCCAGATCTGTATTCGGACCTGAACCAAAATCTAATCAGCTTGTTCTTGTCACTTACCCAACTCATCAACCAAGTTTAGTTATCATAAGTCATCCACAACCTTTTAACATATCATGCTATATTTTGTTTTTGGCCTTATCACTCAATGGTGAAGAATCACTTGGATATTAAAAATATTATCGGATCCAGATACGGATTTTAATCAAAATTTAATCGATTCGTCCTTGCCACACATCTATCCTGTCTACCTAGTTTTGTCCAAATCGGTCAATAACGTTTTGAGATACAGTGCCTTCAGTTTTTTCACATTTTGTTGTGTTTCTGCCTAAATTAAAAATGGATTATATTGAGATTTTTTCTCACTGATCGACACAATACCTCATAAATGTTTATTTTTTTTGGAAATTCGGACCAAATAATTAAAAATTTAATCCAGAAATATCTCATTTAGATAAGTATTCAACCCCCTGAGTAAATACTTTGAAGAAGCGCCTTTGGCAGCGATTACAGCTTTGAGTCTTCTTGGCTATGTCTATCAGCTTTTCACATCTGGAATTGGGGAGTTTCTCCCATTCTTCCTTGCAGATTTGCCAAAGCTCTGTCAAGTTGGATGGTGAGCATCAAGTTGGATGGAACAGCAATCTTCAAGTCTTTCCACAGATTCTCAATGGGATTCAAGTCTGGGCTTTGGCTGGGATACTCAAGAACTTTCACATTCTTGTTCTGAAGCCATTCCAGTCTTGCTTTGGCTGTATGCTTGGGGTCATTGTCCTGTTGGAAAGTAAATCTTCGCTGCAGTCTAAGGGCTTTTGCACTCTGAAGCAGGTTCATCTGAATTATTTGCCTGTATTTAGCTCCAATTATTGTTTCTTATATCCTTACAAGTCCCCGGTCCATGCCACTGAAAAGCATCCCCATAGCATGATGCTGCCACCACCATGCTTCACGGTAGAGATGGCGTTAGATGGGTGATCTGTGTTAAGTTTCTGCCAGACGTAGCGCTTTGCATTCAGGCCAAATAGTTGAAATTTTTGTCTCATCAG
This sequence comes from Myxine glutinosa, assembly GCF_964187855.1. NCBI lineage: Eukaryota > Metazoa > Chordata > Myxini > Myxiniformes > Myxinidae > Myxine > Myxine glutinosa. The sequence goes on from NC_136265.1 coordinate 24,891,994, forward strand.
ACCACAGAATCATGCACTAAATATTTCACGTGCCTTTTTGCAAACACCTGGCATGCTGTCATGTGCCTTTTTCTCAGGAGTGGCTTCCGTTTGGCCACTCTCCCATAAAGCCTAGATTTGTGAAGTGCTGCAGAGATTGTTATCCTTCCGGCAGGTTCTCCCATCTCAGCCAATGGACTATGTAGTTCTGTCAGAGAGTGGTTCTTGGTCATCTCCCTGACCAAAGTCCTTCTTACCCGGTTGCTAAGTTTGGTCAGACAGCCAGCTCTAGGAAGAGTTTGGCTTCCATATTATTTCCATTTCCGAATGATGCAGCTCATTGTGCTCTTGGGAACTTTCAACACTATAAATTGTTTTATATCCTTCCCCAGATCTATGCCTCCTCACAATTCTATCTCGGAGTTCTACAGACAGTTCCTTGGACTTCATGGTAGAGTTTCTGCTCTGACATGCACTGTCAACTGTGGCACCTTATCTAGAAAGGTGTGTTTCTTGCTAAGTCATGTCCAATCAATTGAATTTACTGCAGGTGGACTCCAATCAAGTTGTAGAGACATCTCAAGGATGATCAATTAAAATTGGATGCACATGAGCTCAATTTGGAGTGTCATAGCAAAGGGGTTAAATACTTATTGACTCAAGACATTTTAGCTTTTCATTTTTAATTATTTTGTGAAAAATCCTTTTAAAAAAAGAACCACTTTGACATTATGGTTAAATTCAGTGACAAAACATCTTGATTGAATCCATCTTAAATTCAGGCTGGAACAAAATGTGAAAAAAGTCTAGGGGTGTGAAAACTTTCCGAAGGCACTGTATCGTCATATATACAACAACAACAACAGCATGCATTTTAAAGCCATTTTCCCTGCTAGAGCGGGGGTTAGCCTTGCGGTCCCCATGACAATCTTCTCCATTTTGCCCTATTTTCTGCATCTCTCCTTGATAACCCCCTTGCCCGCATTTCTTCTTCCACCATCTTCAGCCAAGTCTTTCTCGGTCTTCCCCGTCCTCTACTTCCTTCCACATTCATTTCCATCACTCTTCTCAACCAGTCACTTTCATCCTTCCTCAACACATGACCAAACCATCTCAACCTGTTCCTTTTCACAGCATCAATCACAGGCTCTATTCCCATCATCTTTCGCAATTCATCATATATGTATCGTCATATATATATATATATATATATATATTTATATATATATATATATATATATATATATATATATATATATATATATATATATATATATATATATATAGATATTGTTACGGTTGCGGTTTAGATGTTATGATGGGCCGAGCGGATGGTCCAACTGCGACCGTTACAGGATCCCCAATTGGCCCGACTCCCCCAACGTTGACCAGATCGCACCACAGATATTCAATCGGGAAACCTCTAAAGCGACCGAAAGAGAAGGAAGAGAGAAGAAGACAGAGTACGGAGGAAGAACAGATTTATTATACACACACAAGCAAAAAGAAGGAGCGACCAAAGTTATTTACAAGCAATGGATGGAAGAAGCAGTCACACAGTGAATCGTTAACTTATACTATTCAATTTACTTAACCCCAGGACAACGTTCAAGACAGACGACGTTCACACTTACACGGGGGAAATTGCAGGCAGGAATGGCGGAGGTGGGTTGCTGGAGAGGGAGGCAGGGTCAGGTCCCTGCAACCGGCAGGGCTGGAGGTAGCAGCTCCCAATTCTTCGCGTTTTTGGCAGGAAAACCCTCGGTCGCGTCGACGCTGCTGATGCTGTGGACGTCACGCGCTGGCTCGGTCACACCTGCTCCTCTCCTTCTGGTGGAGCCGTCTCCCTCCTCTCAGCGCGTCTCTCCAAAGCTTGTTTCCTCTCCAAGTATCTCTCCTTTTTGGTTTAGAGCGTCTCTCATCTCACAGCTCACAGCTCACAGCTCACAGCTCACAGCTCATCTCTCATGTCCTCTCTCATGTCATCTCCCATGTCATCTCTCATGTCATCTCCTCAAGCAGTCCCTTCCAGTCGCTTTTATTACTCGGGGCGGAATCAAGCCGCCGGCTGCGAGGGCACGCCTACCGGGTCGCTCACCGCGGTGCTGATTGGCTGTTAGGGCTGTCCGATTCCTCCTTTGATCATGACGACGTGCCACGCCTGTGAGTTGGCGGCTCCTACCCCTCTCTTCTCCTAGATGAGCACATGAGCAATGGCGGCTTGCGGGATTGAACACCACTCGCACCGCTTTTGAAAGGAACTTTGGAGAGCGGAGATGATTGGGGAAATTGAAAGGGGCCTACGCTTATTTCGTTTGATACAATGCAGAGTCAATCTAGTGGGAAACACATATTTAGCCTACATGGAATAAGGAAATAAACTATTTAAAAAGATATATCGTGGCCTGTGTGTAAGTTTCATGGAATTAACTAGGAGGACGGCTGCGACCATTATTTACATTACGAGGGTGTTACACACAACAAAACCATACTTTTCACATTCGTTACACTTTCTCCAAAATTGTTACACTTCTCAAAACCGTTACCCTTCTCAAAACCGTTACACTTCTCAAATTCGTTACACTGCACCCTCCTTTCTTCAGGCCCTTCCTCGGGCCTACAAAACTTTAACTTAGTGTGACACGTAGGTGTAATTCCCTCTACAATTAACCTGACCCTGAGTGTGACAATCTTAAAACACAAATAAGTATGTCCCCCTATTGCATTGCACCCTGTCTAACAGACTCAAGCCCACAGCTAACCGAATTACGGAATTGTTCTCAAACTATACATTTACGGTGGGGAGCATTATTTACAGTGACGTTATTTCTTATTTACAACGCAACCCAGGACCTGTGTTTTTTTTCTTTTTAGGGAACAAGAAAAAGAAATTCCTGTTGGGAGGGAGGAGACAGCACGCATTGCATCGATGCACCAGTACCAATACCACCAAAGCACCCAAAAGCACCAAAAGCACCACTCGGTGCACAGTCACCACGGTTCATAATAAACACAACAAAACAATTGGTGGTGGCCTTCTCTTTCTCTGCTGGGCCGATGTTCTTCCCGACGTCTTCTGGCTTCTTGCGGCCTACTTGGAAATAATAAAAAGCACAACTTGTGTTCATTTTTATTTAGGCCTCAGGGGCCAACTAAGGGTGGTCCACCTGTTTGGCATAGGTGCCGCCTTACCGAGGTCCGCAAGCAAGATTCCCTGGCCACTATGGCCGGTCTCCAACAGAGGTGCCCTGCCCCAGAACCTGGGGTCCATAAAGTGGTACTTGGCCGCAGAACAGCGGTCCATAAAGTGGTACATCAACGCAATGCATGCTGGTTCTGAGAATCTCGTGCGCACAATGGCCATCTCACGCACGCTCCCCTCGGCACCCAATGGCGCACAGGTCCTCAAGTGGGAGACAAAAGGGGGGAAGACAAATGAGTGAGGGGTAAGGTCACAAGGGTACACGTCAATAAAGGCAATGCAGGGTGAAGTGCGTACGGAGAGCGAAGTGAGAAAAACTCGTCCCTACCGTACGTCACCCCCCCTGTCACCTACACTACCCTTGCCCTTACCCCATATTTACAAGAATTTACACCTTTACAAATTCGTCACTACGTCTTGTCTTCCCCATCTTTCCCTTCTACACCAAATTCGTCTCCAATCCCTCTACTTCAAAATTTGCCATCACCAATTCATCATCAATCCTCATAAGGAGGGAGAGATGGAATTACGCACAATGTCACACCCACGTCATGATGCGTCTCACAATCCAAACATTTGCACAGTAAAAAATAATCAAAACATGGCATGGTGTGGAGTTCCTGTCACCTCAGGTGAGTGGATGCAGATGGTGCGAGGAGATCCTTCATCCTAACTATCCTCTAAATGATCTTAACACACTTTACACTACCCGGGGTCTTTCCCTGCCAATCCATTGGCCAACTTACACTATGGGTTCTAAAAACCAATTCCCATTGACCAAACTGTGGTGCTTCTCAATTTGGGGTCTCACTCCCCCGATTCATCTCCCGGTGCCCTCGCACAATTTCTGGGCTGTGACGTGTAGCTCTCCCAGCAGGTCTACCCACCTGCACACCTCCACCACTGTAGTTGCCACCCGAGCTTACCTAGCTCCTTACCTAACCTATCTAATTTGGGAAGGCCCCTCCTGGCTCTGTCACCCCTTGGTGCCCTCTGGCACTGGGCTACCCGGGTCCGTCCTCCGGATCCTCGGGCCCCATCCACAACTACCGGCTCCCAGAGCCCACCTGCGGCCTCACCTGGCCGACATCCTCACAGCGGTGGAGTGCCCAAACCAACTACACACACTAACAGGCTACACGCCCAGCCATTTCCACAACACTAATGCACCCATCCAATCACCATTTTTCCACCCGCACCACAGATGCCAATATCCAACCACAATTTACCTATACCCTCTACCTAACACTTACACTACCCGCCCCGGGTATCCGTGATGGAGGTCCACTCTTCCCCCATTCACACCTTCGCACCATCCACTCCACTCCACAATTTCCACCATACTCACTCCACGACCATCCATTCCAATACTCCATTTATTCCACACTACCATTTATTCCACACAGCCACATACACCTGTTGTTGCACACCTGTGCCCTCACACCTGGTGCCACCTGCACCCTCCTTTCTTCCTGGACCATTTGGTCAGCACAACACGCAATCACCACTACTCCCTCATACACTGCTCCATTCACCTGTTCAGTTGCACACCTGTGCAATCACACCTGTTCAATCCTCAAACACACGGCATCATCTCATCTAACTACTCCCCTCTGAAACTTGCGCTTCCCAGTCGTCCCTTTAAACTATTGCGCTCCCACGTCATTATCATCCATACTAATCTACCTGCGTCCCCACTACAGGTATCAGTCACTATCTAAACCTTAACGTTACCTAATGTCATCTTCTAGGGCCCTACACACAATATCCTAACCCACCCGGGCTAGTTTTCACTGCCATAAACCCCATAATCTATAGCGCATTTGCCCCCCTTCTGTGAGGGATGGTGGATTTGCCATCCCACCACATCGGGGAGGTCCTACTATCAATTTCGCTCGTCCAAATCCAACCAATTCAAAAATTTTCCATTTACTGCCAATTCTACCCACTATTATAAATTTCGTATCAAATCACTATCACTATCACTATCACCATCATCACAGTCCACTATATCCTAGCCTCGGTGCGTCGTGACATCATTAAACTCGGTTCGTAAAGCCGAGCAATGAATTCGGCTGGTTTGGTCACCTGCAGGTTGAATCCGTCCGGCTTTCGGTTCAAGGGAGGTGGTTTGGTTGGGCCGAGATTCCACGCACCATCTCGGCGCGGCACCTTGCGGTCCCGGGCCCGATGGCTCAATCTCCCCCGGTCGGAACCCCGTCCCCACGAGGGGGCACCGTTCCGCCTCCTCCCACTTGCCCTTGAACCGGACCGGTCGCCTCGCCTGACAAAGCCCGGACTCGACCGTGCGGGGCGGGGCCAAGCCCGAATCGGCAACGACGCTTCGAAGAGAAGCGACGCAGCATCGACCCGCGCCGGGCCTCGCACCCAACAAAGCACCCCGCGCCCCGAGTGCTCGCATCGGCTATCCGTTGCCCTAACCGCTAACCCGGTTACCGTCGATGCTTCACCTGCATGCTCACACGCATACGCTACCCCTTTCACCCTCACAAAACCCGGCGTTCCAACGCCGTCCGTACATTCCACCAACGCTCTCCCTGTTACACACCACACCTCTCACGCACACTCTTGCGCACACTTTGGTCCACACCTCTCCTCCGTTACGTCCTCCGTAACACTCACCATGGGCGTGCACTCTTGCATCCACCCACTAACGCGCTCACATGGGCTCTCCCACACCCGCGCTACCACTAACTCAGGTGTGCTTCCTTGCACACCCTCGACCATTCCAAGCGTGCATTCTCGCACCCGCTCCACCACCAACTCACTCCTCGTGTCACACTCCGTACACCCCGACGTGCATTCTCGCTCGCACTCGGTTTCACTCCCACACTTTATAACACACCCACTCGCCGACGCACACTTTTTCCTCCCACGCGTGCCATTTCCACTCACACGGGACCCTTCACCAACGCCCGGATGCCTCCTCGATCCCAAGCGCGCGAAAATTCTTTTGTCGCCAAACATCCTCTTACAAAATCTCCCCGCACAATACACAGCACGTCTCACCTTCGGGGTTCTTCTTCCTCCCTGCACCAAAACCTGCAAACTTCCATTTGGATTAGCGAGTACATCATCATGATTTGAGCAGGGACTTTGTACATTTTCCATTTCTCCCTGCAATTCCCGGGCTACCTCCGTCATCTCTTCAATTTCAATGCCCACTTCCGCTTTTTCTTTACTCACCTCGACGACCGCTGGCTTTAATAACATTCCCTCTACCTCATCGGTCGCCGGCTTTTCCAAACCCCGTGTCGCGATTTCTACTCCCGTCATTGTACCCGTGCTTTCCTCCGCTTCGCTCAACCAGCGCTTTTCGACCCGCGTTACCTCGTCGTGCACCCCTGGGACCCTTTCGCCCAACTTGCGGTCTCTGTCCCTCTGCTCCCTTTTCTCCCTATCGGCCCTCATTTCTTTCGTTGTTGCTTCAATTTGCTCAGTCTGAGCCCTCATTTCGTCCCTCATTGCCCCCATCATTCTGCTTTCCATTTTCTCACTATCAGCCCTCCTTCTGTCTTCCATTTGTTCCATACTGTCGTTTTTTTCTGCATTTCCACCATGAATTGGGCCATGAAGGCTTGCATTTGGACCACGCTCATTGGTTCCGCGGCCGTGGCCCCCTCAACCACGTGCGCGAGAGCGCCATTTTGTGCGCCTGATACCCCCTCAACCGCCTCCTCATTGCTCTCCTCCTCCCTTTCTTCCCCTAAGTCCTGGGTTACCCCTAACCCGTCTATCTCCCCCACCGACATCCGATCGCCTTGATTGTCCATGGCGCGATCTCAAAATTCGGGTTTTATAAAACAAAATTTCGGCAGCTCGTAATTTTGACCCAAAAATTTTTTTTCTACACCTTTTAAAAATTTGGTTCGGGCCTCGAATCCCACTCCCAGACACCAATTGTTACGGTAATAACACAATTGGTGTCCAAAATTTGGGCTAAATAAATTTAGTCCCAGGTTCGAATCCCAACTCCTGACTACCAATTGTTACGGTTGCGGTTTAGATGTTATGATGGGCCGAGCGGATGGTCCAACCGTGACCGTTACAGGATCCCCAATTGGCCCGACTCCCCCAACGTTGACCAGATCGCACCACAGATATTCAATCGGGAAACCTCTAAAGCGACCGAAAGAGAAGGAAGAGAGAAGAAGACAGAGTACGGAGGAAGAACAGATTTATTATACACACACAAGCAAAAAGAAGGAGCGACCAAAGTTATTTACAAGCAATGGATGGAAGAAGCAGTCACACAGTGAATCGTTAACTTATACTATTCAATTTACTTAACCCCAGGACAACGTTCAAGACAGACAACGTTCACACTTACACGGGGGAAATTGCAGGCAGGAATGGCGGAGGTGGGTTGCTGGAGAGGGAGGCAGGGTCAGGTCCCTGCAACCGGCAGGGCTGGAGGTAGCAGCTCCCAATTCTTCGCGTTTTTGGCAGGAAAACCCTCGGTCGCGTCGACGCTGCTGATGCTGTGGACGTCACGCGCTGGCTCGGTCACACCTGCTCCTCTCCTTCTGGTGGAGCCATCTCCCTCCTCTCAGCGCGTCTCTCCAAAGCTTGTTTCCTCTCCAAGTATCTCTCCTTTTTGGTTTAGAGCGTCTCTCATCTCACAGCTCACAGCTCACAGCTCACAGCTCATCTCTCATGTCCTCTCTCATGTCATCTCCCATGTCATCTCCTCAAGCAGTCCCTTCCAGTCGCTTTTATTACTCGGGGCGGAATCAAGCCGCCGGCTGCGAGGGCACGCCTACCGGGTCGCTCACCGCGGTGCTGATTGGCTGTTAGGGCTGTCCGATTCCTCCTTTGATCATGACGACGTGCCACGCCTGTGAGTTGGCGGCTCCTACCCCCCTCTTCTCCGAGATGAGCACATGGGCAATGGCGGCTTGCGGGATTGAACACCACTCGCACCGCTTTTGAAAGGAACTTTGGAGAGCGGAGATGATTGGGGAAATTGAAAGGGGCCTACGCTTATTTCGTTTGATACAATGCAGAGTCAATCTAGTGGGAAACACATATTTAGCCTACATGGAATAAGGAAATAAACTATTTAAAAAGATATATCGTGGCCTGTGTGTAAGTTTCATGGAATTAACTAGGAGGACGGCTGCGACCATTATTTACATTACGAGGGTGTTACACACAACAAAACCATACTTTTCACATTCGTTACACTTTCTCCAAAATTGTTACACTTCTCAAAACCGTTACTCTTCTCAAAACCGTTACACTTCTCAAATTCGTTACAATATACAGGGTGATTGAAAAGTAACTCCCTATTTTAAAATACTTATAATTTATTTCTTAACTATAATTTTTACAAGAAATGGATATAAGAAGAAAGCGTATAGCATGAAGTTTTATTTAAAATTCGATATGGGCACCAGAATTCGCCACCAGCTTCTCAAGCCGCCCGGGAACCGCGTCAACTGATTTCACCAGGAACTCTTGTGGGATGGAAGACATAACTTCTCGTATTCGCCCTTCAAGTTCTTCCAAAGTCGTTGGTTTGGTACAGTAGACTTGCTCTTTTACCCAACCCCAAAGAAAAAAGTCACATGGTGTTAAGTCAGGGCTCCTGGCTGGCCACTCATACGGACCACGACGACCCATCCATCTCCCAGGGAAGTGGGCATTCAGCCATTCACGAACAACAATAGCAAAATGTGGAGGAGCGCCATCGTGCATGAAAATCAAATCTTCAACATTCTCCGAAGCACTGATAATTGGCCAGATTTCGTCTTGCAGCATGGTGAGGTACCTTTTGGCATTCATGGTATCGCGAAGAATGAAGGGACCTACAATCCTTTCCGAAGTCATTCCACACCACACCGTTACCTTGGGCCGACATTGCGTTTTTTCAGAAATAACACGAGGATCTTCTCCTGCCCAGTAATAGCAGTTGTGACGGTTCACAAACCCACCGATGTGAAATACCGCTTCATCAGACCAGAGGATATTTTTAAAGAGATCAGACCAATCTTCATACCACTAGCTGGGCACGCTCCTGCAGGGTAAGACGTCCAGCCATGTTTGTAGGGCTTCCGAATTTCAAACAAAAAATAATCTGAAAAAAAACCAACACAGACTACATTCTCATACATTAAGGAACAAACACTAAAAATTTGAGAAAAATATGACAATAAATAAATAATTTCTAAATATTTTAAAATAGGGAGTTACTTTTCAATCACCCTGTATATATATACTCACTATATATATATCACTATATACTATCACTATATATATATCACTATATACTATCACTATATATATATGATATATATATATATATATATATATATATATATATATATATATATATATATATATATATATATCACTTGATAGTAAAAAATCACTTTAAAAATTATCTAATCTGGATCTGGATTGGAATCTTCATCAAAATTGAATCAATTCTTCCTTGTCAGACACCTAACCTCTCCAAATTTCATCCGAATCCATCCACAACATTTTGAGATATCCTGTTCACAAACACAGACGTGAAAACAACCTCCATCCACCTTCGGTGTTGGAGGTAATAACAATTCAGTGACAAATGGTCTAAATTGAAACCAACAACAACACCAACAACAGTAAGAAATGTTTAGATCCAGTGCAGGGTTTCTTTTGAAGCCATGTGTGGTAGCTAAGTCTACATTGGGGAGTGCAGTGTTAGACCTCTTTTCAAGTATTGATACAAATATTGGGGAGGGCATGAAGGTACTCGAGCATTTGAGATCGTAGATTAAAGTTGAGATGTCAGGAAGGCAAACTTTGAGCTTTGAGGGTATGAGTTAGTAGCCGGCGAAGCCGGTGTTGTCAATAAACGCGTACGTATTATGTCGAAAACCTGATTATGCCTTGGCTTGAGAATTCCGAAGCGCAATGGAGGCCGCCATCTTGCGGATGCGGAAGTATGCATAACAAATTGAAAACGTTCAATAGGAGTTTCTTTCACTCGTCTTTGTTTGATTCACAATCTTATGCACCTCTAATTTATTATTAAAATACTTTAAGACCAACCTCGGGTCGCACGGGCCTGGTTATCTTCAACGAAACTCGTCACCAAACACCGGACCCAATGAGAGTCGAGCATTTGAAAAAATATTTCTAAAACCAAATCACGCACTGGAGGCCGCCATCGACCGGATGCGGAAGTTTGCATAAAACAATTGCGAAAAAGTTCAATAGGAGTTTGTTTCACCCGTCTTTCTTTGATTCACAATCTAATGAACCTCTAATTTGTAATTAAAATACGTTAAGACCAACCTCGTTATCTTCAACGAAAATCGTCACCAAACACCGGAACCAATGAGATTCGAGCATTTGAAAAAATATTTTTAAAAAGCTTATTACGCGTTTCGGAGGGTGAAAACGGCGTCAAATATTCTAAAATTGACGAAGAATTATTTTTTAGAAATCTCGCGGCCGTAGGGGATAGTTTTTCACGGCTGGAAATATCCGAAGTTGAGAGGGAATTCACCGAATTAATCAAGAAGTAAATTTTATCAATTTCAATCTCATCCAGAATGCAAATGGTACCTACTACACCTACTACACCGACGGTACCTACTACACCTACCTACTACCAACTACCTAACCTACTGATGCCATAGCGATGGGTAAAATAGTGGCAAGAGGCTTTGGCTTCGCCGGCTCATTGCGGCTTTGCAGTCGGGTACTCGTACGAATGGATGCCACTGGTTGATGCCATTGACGTGTGTGTCTGCATTTTAAAAATTCATTTTCTCAGCAACCGTTGGTCCGACTGACATGACATTGTACCATAGGAGTGCCTCCTCTTGTATAATATTTATTTCTAATTATGACGTCATAGGTCACGTGGTACAGGTGCCATCTTGGAAAAACGTTACACCTCCATATCTCCCAAACTGCTCAATGGAAAAAAATTGAAACATGGCTCATTGTCAAGTACTCCCCATGGGGAATAAGATATGATGACGATGATGTCATCGGTGCCTTCCTTATGACGTCATAATTCGACAAGTATAACGCTTGATCTGATTAGTAGGGAAAAAAAAAATCCTCCATCTTTTTTTTTTTTTGTATACTGAATCGAGGCTCGTGAAAGAGCTAACATTTACTTCACAAATAAATCAACCAGACAAAATACCCAAAAAGAGGGAGCGGAAGACAAGATGGGGAGAAGGGGAAGCACACAAACACAACATCCGAGAGCAGGGAGATGTGTAGAAGGGAGAGGGCCCGGGGGGGGACGAGGCATGGGAAGGGGGGGGGGGGGGGGAGGGAGAAGTATAAAACACAAGGACACCAAGGACTTCCTGGACAGAAGTTGGTATTTCAAAAAGTGGAATTGGGGTGAAATTAGCGGGGGTAGAAAAGATCAAGGTTTTGAATGGGGGAAGATAAGAGATGGTGGTGAACAGCTGTTTTAAAGACTTGGAGGGTGGAGTGGGATTGTAGAGAGTGAGGGAGTTTGTTCCAGAGGCGGGAGAAAAGAGGAATGATGGAGTGAAGGTGAGCAGAGAGTCTTGATTTTGGCAGTTTAACCATAAGAGGGTTGCAGGCAGATCTTGTGCGACCCGTAGGAATATTTGCGGGACAGAGCCCAGAGAGAGCTGGGGGGGCAAGGCCAGAGAGGAGTCGGTAGAAGACGGAAAGACCACCAACCTGCCTGCGGTGAGTGAGTGAGAGGCCCTTGGAGTTAGCTTCATCGCGGGAGATTCCAATGATCCTGAGTGCTTTGGTTTCAACAGCATGAAGACGAGCTAGGTGTGAGGCTGGAGCACCAGCCCAGAGGGGAGAGCAGTATTCCATTGAGCTGCGGATGAAAGCCTTGTATGTGGTGAGGAGCTCAGGTGTGCCAAGGAAGGACTTCGCACGACGGAGGATGCCCAGTCGACGACTGGCTTTGGAGGCCAGATTTGAAATGTGGTTTTCCCAGGAAAATTATTTCAATTAACAGCC